>NW_010157235.1:22401-29347 GCF_000695765.1 Mesitornis unicolor
TCCTTTAGATTAGGTTTTCTCATTCTGCCTTTGTCATTATTTGTTTTTCTTTTTGTGGTAAGTGATCAGAATATGCTCTCCATTGATGTGTTTGTGAGTTTCAGGGTTTTATTTGTTTACTTTGAATATACATTAGACTTTGTGTACATATATATTATATGTACATCTTTTAGCATATTGTTTAAGTTGTCTAACACAAAGGTAGGTCTTTGTTTTTGATTGTTTGTAACTTTACTAAACTTTATCCTTCTGGACTGAATTTTTTCATTCCAGCTGCTTGCCTGAGGCTAAATATGGTTCATCTGTTTCCAAGAAAGAGACTAGGGAAATAATATGTTCTGCTTTGTTAAGCATGATACCAGGAATGGGTAGGAAAGGGAGGAAACTGAAAGAAGCCAGTGGAGAAAAGATGGGAACTAAGAGAGCAGAAAGGGGCAACGATGAATAACTAGAAATTAATAAAACAATTTGGGATGATGTCAAATTGAAGCAGCAGATTGATGTCACATTAGGCAATGGAGTAAATTCCAGCGGCCATTCCCTAAGGAGCAGTGTGAACAAGATTAAGTCAAGTTTGACTCCCTCCACAGTTTTCCGTCACTATCTCAGCATGCTTTTCACTATCAAATTCTTCCATGTTCTGTCATGTCTTATCCCAGGGAATGACACATAAGCAGTTGCAGGCTGAAAAAAAATACCACTATGAGTGGCAGCAGTCCACCCTCCTATTAATTTCAAACAAGAAAACAAAACAGACCAACGAAAAAAAGAACTGAAGAAAATAATAACTTTGCCTTAGAGCACCCTGTTTAGTACATGAAGCTTATAATATCTAAGTTGGTGCCATTTGACTTCAGGACTAAAAAATATTCCCTGGACCTATTTTATTTCAATGTTGATGTAGACAATGTACATTACTGGTGCTGTTAGTTAATTCAAAAGGCAGAGATCTTTGTGATAAAGATGTAAAATATATTTATAATTCTTCTGTGTTCATGTTGCTTTGATGTCTTATAATGGGATTTTTTTTTTCTAATTGCTAGCTTTCCTGCTCCTCCCCAAAAAGTAAAATTAGTAAGCGAGCCATGGACCTGTGGGGCATGGTTTCCAATCAAGCTATGTCTCATGATGGGCTCAGGCTGCCACCTTTCTTTGCAGAAAAGCACACAGAATTTCTTTCAACCACCCAGATATCTGTTTTCCTAGCATTTATGGAAATATTTGTCGACCTTTGGCAGCCTTGTTTGAAATCAGCCAAATAACTTTTGGGTTCAAAGGCTAACAGCAGTAATGCTCAGTCAGCATTATTCTACAGTATTATGTCCTTAGTAAGTCAAACTGAAAAAAGGGCGTTATAAGAATATTATTACAGTGGCAAAGTTTAGCTGGAAAATTGAGACAGAACTCTCTGTACATTTGGGTAGGCAAGGCTATACTTATGTAAGCACACTATCATGTGGTCAGAGCAGGCAGTATTGTCAGAGCTCATTTGCTCTGATGTTAAATCTTTAGTGGTGAATTAAAGAAACAGAAGATCTGCAGAAAGTATTGTTTCTTGAATGATATGAAAAATTGAATTTTATTCCTACCAATGCCACAATTTTTTAAGCCATTCTAGACAAGTCACACTAAGCTTTTCATAAGTCATTCATTTAGGTAGTACTTGTTTTCTTGAGGACCGTAAGATCTGAGATTGTGCTACTTCTCTCTATGTTAGCCCTACTTCACTGGGGGTTACCCCGTGTCAGGGTCTGACGTGAGTTTTCATTGATGGAACTGTGGTGGACTCCAAAAGAAGTGTTACAAAATGATGAATCCCAACAATTTGCACTGAGACGTTACTGCAGGTCTCTGAGGGTTTTTCCTTCCTGCTGATTTCTGTTCAGGAGAAGGATTTTGTATTTTTTCTTTACCAGGCCTCACAGTGCTTCTCATAATTGTTTATTACAATTGAGACTCAGGTGCTGATCATAGTGTGCCTCTTTCCACTGAAAAACTTCAACAACCTCTATGTCACTGTGCTTTAAAATGGTATAATCAAAATTCCCTAGAAGCCAGTGACTATTCATATGACTAGCCAATCTGATTCTAGTGAACTAAATGAGAGCTTCTGTAGATTTCTTGTTTGCTTGCTTGTTTGTTTGTTTGTTTTATAAAGGAACAAGAATGGCTCTGAACTTTTCTAAATTTAGGGATGAAATCCTGGTCCTACTGGAATGACTTAACATTTTGGATTATTTAATGACTAGAATTTAACACTTTTTATGGCATACGGTGGTTTTTATTCCTTCGTCTATCAAAACTTCTCAAAAAGCAGTCCACTGTTCCTGTGTACATATGGATGGAGTTCTATTATTAATAGAAAAACGAAGCAATGCTAAGAATACTGGGTGTATTTATAATTGAGACTTCTGAAGTTCCTTTGCATGTGATATGTCTTTCATCTGTTCCAGCTACTGCTAAGTAGTAAGGTTTCTCAAAACAGCTGCTGAGTTAGAATTTGAAGCGTCTTCCTTGTATTCTTTCTTGTTTTAATTCTAACTTGATAGCAAGTTACATGCCTTTATATATGTTTATACTTTATCCAGAACACTGGTTTCACCTAAAGAGAGTATCTGAAGAAATAAAAATTTCACATAAGGCAATATCCACTTGAGTGCATCATTGATTTCATAATGATGGGCAGCATTTTCCCTAAGCCTGAATAGCTCCTTATAAAAATGTACTGTCTTTTTTGAACAGAGTATTTTCTGGAGAGTAAAAATGTACTTTGAAGTGTCCTAAATTTTAAAATACAACTTGATGCAGAAAGTGGCTGCTCTGGGCTTCTTTGATATCTGTTTTTTATGTTTTCCAAGAGGATCTGTTATAAATGCAATATTTTTATTATTAATCACATTTTATTTTTGCTTTATCAGTTATTTCGTTGTATATTTTATAACTGCTACTACTGTGCGTGTTCAAAGGGGAAGAAAAATTAGATTATTATGTGGCAAGACAGAGACAAAAACTGGGATATTCCTGGGGTTTTGTTCTTTATTTTGATGTGTTTATTTTGTATCAGTAAATGTCTTCAACATTGATACTACTCTCAGTTTTTGTACTTGTATGTTGCTGGTGTATATTTATATTACAAACATTACTTGAATAAAAATGTTCTTCACTGCTTGTACACTACACTGAAGTCTACTACTCATTTAGTTGAATTCCTTTTTAGTCTCACAGAGCTGACAGAAGTAATCTACTTCTTGCAGTCAGTAAAGAAAAAGTTTAAATTGGAAACTCAGATCCCCAGGTCTTAAAAGTAGTTCTCTAACATTTTAGATCTACTAATCAAGTTATCAGAATGGGGATATTAAGGACTGTGATGTGGAATCACCTTGTTTTCATGATTAACTTACCTTCCCAGGTTTTCAAGGAGATTCTACTGCAGATGGGGTCTAAAGCATTAACTTTAATGGATTAATCAAGATGAAGGAGAGAGAGTGATCTGTCCAAATGTGCATTGATTCATCTCAAAAACACTTAAAAATGAGAATGCTACCAAAAGCCCAGCAGTTGTAGATTTATCAGTATATAAAACCTGAGAGACCAATTGATTCTGAATTGTCAGATTAGCAGATCAGATGCCATTTTCAAACCCAATTAGATGTGTTCCTCAAACAAGGAGAAAGTCATTTATCTAAGGGCAGATTTTATCAAGTGCTTCTCAATAGTTTCTGTGATTAATGCTAAGTAATAAGTAGATTTACCACATTATTAACTTACTAATACCGTATCAAACAAGCATCGCTCTCCTTTGCCCTACTGTAATAGCTACAAGTCTGATGTCATGCTTATTTTTGTTAAAAATTTTATTAAATTCCAGACATAAAGAAATAAAAGTGCTCTGGGCTAGTTAAGTTGTATTATTATTTGAAGTTTAGCATCACAGTTCTTGTCTTTGTTTTATGTATCTTTTCTCTAATCCAAAATGATATCTGTGATTGCACTTACTTCTGAATGTCCAATTTTGCTTTTCTACAGGCAGGTGGCTACCTTTCACTGCCTGCCAGTCCCTTTCTTCAAACACAGCTGATCATCAGCCTGTATTAGGAAGATACATCTTTTTGTGATAAAATCTTGAATAACTGTCTAAGTGATAGGACTGGCAGAAGAAGAAAATGCCATTTCTTTCATAGCTTATGGAATGAAACATGGTCAGAAATTACTTTGTGGTTGCTGCATCTTTAGATCAGCAACTTTTCTTTTGGAAACATATAGATAAATATTATACTTTTTTTTAATAGACTGAACAGATAGCTTTCTCTTTTACATTTATAAGAATTGATTTTATAAGAAGATGAAGTGCCAAACTTTTTAACAAGTGGAACAAATATAACATTTAAGGATATCATTAAAATGTTAATAAATTAGTGGCAGCACACTGGCACTCTTGGAAAAGAACATTGTTGGTATATCATAGTTACATCCTTTTGCCTGATTTAGGTGTGTTCTGTCTCTGTTTAAGAGGGGGTTTTTTATATTGTTATTACATTTTCAACAGCCATGAGTCAGAACACCGAGTCCTAATCCATACAACATTTGATGGTTCAAAGACAAGTCTTTTCCTTTGCTGCAAACTATTGTTTGTTTGCGGTGTTGAGAAAACTAAAGGAGAAGATGAAAAATCCAAGACTTGAGAGGTGATCAAATCAAGTATTTGAGTTTCTGGAACAGCCAAAGATCCTTTCATTGTTAAAAGAAGGAAAAAAGAGTTAGGTGCCAGATCGTAGCTCTTTTGCAACAGGAAAAAAATTTTCTAATCTTGTGTTTTACAGCTCCACAGTTTTGCTACCTCATTTAGATGCGGAATAGTGGTTTTGAGTTCCTGCATAGTCACTTTCAGTCCTAGTAATACCACCTGAACTGGATGAGAGTATTTTTTGTGTAGGAATGAATAAAATAACTTCCATTAGAGCATATTTAATTCATCTGCTGGATCTATACACTGTATAATGCAGTAATACTAGTAGAAACAATACCTACTTAATTGCTTTCATGTTTGTGACGCAGTGACTTTCATGGTTATGTTTGCTAATTATGCATTTAAAGATAGATTTTTCCCTCTCCTTGCCTCCCTGTTTTCTCTTCATGTCATAAATTGTCATTTCAGGACAAGATACTCAGCAATGTCAGAATCACAATCATGGCTGTAGTCATTATCACAGCTGTCAGAATTAGGCCAGGATATTTTAAATAAAATCATTTTGTTGGTTTACCTAGTCTCATAATAGGGCTTTAGTTTCCACTTCTGGACTTCCAATGATCCAGTATATTTCAGAATGGCAGTAGCACCAGAAAGTTTAGGATATTGAGTCACTTTTTGTGGTGTTTGATGTAGGTCACATTATTTCCAGCATGATGGCAGGTAACGGCGGGAATGGAGAATGTGCTGAGGCTTTTTTATAAGTTGCTCCTGAAGAGCAAGTAGGGTGTGTGTGGAGCACTGTGGGCAAGATAAGTGTTGAGTCTATACCTGGCTTGTTGTGAAAAGTGTTGTCTCCCACTAACTCCCTATTAAAGGAAAACAGCTATCCACATTGCATTTTACCTGATATTGTAAGATTATACATATGTACACGCATACTTAGATTTGCATTGGAAATACCTGCTGTATCATGTGAGGCAGAGTACTGAGTTGTACTGCCTAGTCTTGCATACTAATCTGATTTAGGTGTCTAAAAAGAGGAGGTGCTTCTGGGCATCAGAAGCTCTAGTGTGTTGATGCAGTTATGCCATAACTGCACAGGGCTGCACAACTTGGAGAGAAGTTTCTCCTAAGGCTTACAGTATCACTTGTTTGGATCTAGCCCAGTGAAACTTCAGGTTACTCTTAAGACACTTTTTTTTTCTTTTTTTTTTTTTTTCTGAACTGTAGACTTTCCTCTGAGACTTTCAGTCATAAAGATTATACATTATTAGCCTCATTAAGAAACCAACAGGGAATTTGCTGGAAAATAAGCTCAGATGAATGAATTTCATAATTATTAATTTATTTTATGCTTGAAGACTGTGTTACCCTCCTATCTTTTCAGAAAACAGCAGTTGCCTTGCTTTCGTTTTTTCTGTTTGTTTTTTCCTAAACAGCTGTTCAGGATTGTAAGCCATTTTGTTCTCTGTTGAACAATGCTGTAAACCTCTATGCCTTTGTACTTAGGTGCGAGTAATTTTTCCTTGTATCAGTCTTATTTTTAATGTACAACTTCTTAATGTATGGTGTTGGAAATCCATGTTTTATTTGTGATAGTCTGCTGCGGTATAGGATTTTATTTACTTTATTAATAGAAATTCATCACCTTTACCTTTTCTGTGGGAGGTGAAAGAGCTTAATTCCCTCTAACTCAAACAGTACTAATCTGCAAACACAACTGAGCCAGGAAATGTTGTTTATCATTCCTCTGTATAAACTGAGGCTGAAAAAGATATAGATATTAATATTTCAACATAAAAATACTTAACTAGGAGCCCATTTTTTCCCCCTAAGTCACTGAGGGATCTAAAAGCATGTTATATTATACAGCATTTAAGGTTTTGCTTTTTTATTTATTGCCATGACATTAGCTGTATTAATAAACTAAAGGTCAGTAAATAAAGATCTCTTAATTTTTCTTTATTAGTTTATGACAATTCTGCCCTCTCAAATACTTTGGCAGTATGGTGAGAATGGAAACATCAATTTGTATGCAATTCTTATTTTCCAAATAATGTTCTATAAAGGTAACTATGGACAAGTGACAAATAGAACTGCATATGCTTATAAATGTAATTAATTTTCAAAGGAAAAGGAAAGTAGGATGGAGGAAAGAAAGGGAGAAAGAAGGAGAGGGAGAAAGAGAAGAGAAAGAGAGAAAGAAGGAAAGAAGGAAAGAGAGAAAGGGAAGGGAAGGGGAGGGAAGGGGAGGGA
>NW_010157236.1:0-3795 GCF_000695765.1 Mesitornis unicolor
GAGATAGAGATAGAGATAGAGATAGAGAAAATATAGGGTTTTTTTTACCAAGAGTTTTCAGTTGAAGCAAATTAACCTGTAACTAAGCTGAAGTGAGAGCTGCACACAGGTCTAGATAATTTAAGGAGCATTTTACCCAAATCCACCCTTTCCGCACACCTCTGACCTGTCGTCATCTATTCCGGCTCTCTTCCTACCCCACTGCTTCTCATTTTTGTACAGATTATCAGCAAGGACAAGTTATTGAAAAGTGGGGATAACTCAGAGCTTCTTTTCATGAAGCAGGGCTTTGTGAAGTATTTCGAATACAGCTTATCCACCAAAAAAAGTGGTCCTGTGAGATGCAGGACAGAAGCGGGTTTGACCAGAAGAGCCATCCCTTGCTAAGATTCACCATCTGCATCATCTCCAGACGTGATTCAGGCAGCAGAGACGGTCAGCCTAAAATTAATCCTTGTCTGAAAAGGTATTATGGGAAAGAGCTGTCGCTCCTCCATCCTGATTGTGCTGAAAGCCTGGCCCATTTAGAGACGATTGTGCCAGCAGGCAGCTTGATATCCCTATTCTTTGGAGATTGGAAAGTTTTCCTGCCATTTAAAAGTCGTAGCAGAAAGGTTTCCCTGGGCTCAGCATCATGGAGAATCATCCAGCCCTTCTCAGCAGCCCCATCAAAAGCCTGCTACATTGGGATTAAATTGGTGTTTTAATTGAAAGGACAACCAAAATTAGAAGCCCAAACCTTCGTTGTTTGCTGCAGGGCATTTTTAAAACCCAAAAGGGACGCTCTGCTGTAGAGCGGGGAGACAGCACAGCAAACGTCACTGTTTCCTGGGGCCAGGGAATGAGGTGTGCACCAGTTAATTGCTATGGCAGGCCAAAATCAGCCTCTGTGGTGGCCTCCCCAAAGTAGACATCTGCAAAACACAGCCCTGGGTCTGCCCTTACACCAACAGGTCCAGTTCAGATGGTGTTTCTGCTTGCAGAGAGATCCAAGTGTCCATGGACCATCCCAGGGGCACATCAACAGAAAGTCCCTGCCTCGCCATGGCCCCTTCACCGAGAGCAGAAAATGATCCCAGAGCAGAGATCCCATGACAAAATTGTTCCTCCTGCTCAGCCATGAGTGGTGGTACCCAAAAATGGGGTGCAAACTGATGATAAAGAAGGAGAACATCCCAAAACAAGGTCCTTGCTCAAGGTCCTTTTTCTGGCTGTGAATTGCATCGAGAGCCAGTGCAGTCACATCTCTGCAGAGAAGTCAAAATACCCCTCGTGCAGCCCTACATGACAGCTGTGAAGGTCAGCTGCTGTCTGATACAACCCAAAATTCAACCCATTCACCTGGGAAACAGCAGCATGACCAGGATTAAGCTGTGATTTAGGGGCATATTTATGAGCACAAGCAAGCCCAGGTGTTATCAAGATGGTCTGAACATCCCCAGGCCAGGCAGAAAGCACCAGTTTGGACTCTGAAGCATGCTCAGCCATAAGCAGGTATATTTAGGGTTTCCAGCTTTCTGGAATCTTGTGTCCAGTTCTGGGCCCTCAGGTCAAGAATAACAGGAACTGCTTGAAAGAGTCCAGCAGGGCCACAAAGATGCTGGAGGGAGTGGAGTGGAGCATCTCCTGCTGAGGAGCAGCTGAGGGAGCTGGGGCTCTTCAGCTTGGAGCAGAGGAGCCTGAGGGGTGCCCTCATTCCTGGCGATCCATTTGGAAAGGGCAGTGTCAGGAGGAAGGAGCCAGGCTCTGCTCTGGGATGGCCAATGCCAGGACAAGGGACAATGGTCTCAAGCTGGAGCACAGGAGGTTCAAGCTGCAGATGAGGCCAAAGTTTGTCAGTGTGAGGGTTATGGAGCATGGCCCAGGCTGCCCAGAGAGGTTGTGGAGTCTCCTTGTGTGGAGACACCCAAAGCCCTGGCCGTGTTCCTGTGTGACTGCTGTGGTGATCCTGCTGTGGCAGGGGTTGCACTGGGGGAGCTTTCCAGGTCCCTTCCAACTCCTCATATTCTGTGATTCTGTTAAACGAGCCAGGACAGGGAGGGAGAGGCTTTGTGCTGCTCTTCCTGGACCGCAGTTTCCTGGGGATGTGACGCCCTCAGCTGGTGACTCCGGGCACAGCACCACTGCAGACATCCCATCAGCAGGGCAGCTTTGTGCCCTCTCCTTGCTCTGCTCTCATCCCCTGCACCAAACCAGGCTACCCGTGACGGCCCCAAATCCTCCTCTGAGCCTCCGCCAAAACCTCCCTCCTTCCTGGCATCCCAGCAGCCCGGCTCTCGCCCGCTGCCCGGCCAAACGCGACATATTTAGCTCCGCTAATTTGTTTTTTTCGTAATCTCTCCCCTCATAAATCAACCTCTTCAGCCCTTTCAGGCAGTGCTCATTTGCCAAATGTTTTGCAAATTGCCCTTTGGCAGCCACTCTGGCTGGGTCCAACGCTGCCCATGAGAAAAACCCACGCTGCTGCTTCTCCTCTGAAGATAATTACGTGTTTTATTGCTGCTTTCACACTCACATCACTTCTCTTACAGATACCCAAAGCAAACCACTCTGCTGTGAAGCCGCCAGGCCAAGTGGGGTTGGGAAATCTCTCCAGGCGCTTCACGAAGGATGATATTATTATTATTATTATTGTTATTATTATTATTATTACTACTATTACTATTACTATTACTATTACTGTTACTGTTACTGTTACTGTTACTATTATTGTTGTTGTTATTTGCATTGAACAAAGTTGGTGTCATTGTTTAGGGCCCTTAAAGGTGACAACCTCACAAAAATCACATAATCCACCTTTTTTCTCTTAAGCAAATTCTTCAGCTGTGTCATTCTCAATGTTTTTTTAACCTAACCTCTTCTAATATTAATCCTCCTCCAGCTACTGCTGTCCTTCCTTCTCTAGGAAATTTAGGTTGAGAAGAGTTGATTTTGGTGGGGTTTTTTTAGGTCTACTACTTTTTGACCTGTCAGACACAAAAGAGATTATTCCTTCTCATTTTTGCAGCAGTTTTCTACAGGTTGGAGGTTGTAGGAATGGTCTTTGGTCTTGTCCTCAGGTAGCCTAAATCCATCCCAGCGGGTCGTGCTTTCACCTCAGGTTATTGAGCTCTTCAAGGCCATTAACTGGAAACAAAACTCAGGGATAACTCTCTGCTCCCTGGACCGCGTCTGTGCTCACCCCCAGGGCCCTTTCGCTTCACTCACTTACATGTGTGTATTTATACACGCATTTCTCACAGCACGCAATTTTTACTATCTCTAGACGAGTTTTTTGTCGCCACAAGATGGCAGTAGAAAATCGCCTTTCCCCGGTTTCTGTTCCGTCCTCCCAAGTCAAAGAGAAGCCCGAGGTTTCACCCCACAGGAGGAGAAAATCTCCAACCCCACCAAGCGCAGAGCCAGGACCCACTTTTTTGCATCGCTTTTACCCACTTGCAATATCAGCACCCACTCACTGCAAGCAATTTTGCTGAGTTTGTCCATCTTTCAGGCGTTCATTAGTAACGTTGAGCCTAATTTGACACCCAGAGCCTCTTTGCTTCACCCCACAGCATCGTTGGTGCTGCTGAAGCCAGTTTCATGTCCTCAGGGGTGTCAAAACCCATGGGCATTCATGTCCTGAACTTTGGGCAGCTCAGTCCTGAGGGCACCCAGCTGAAATCTGCAACTCTTGCCAGATTTGGGGTTTTTTTCCCTTCTTTTTTTCCAGCTTTGCATCTCCATGCAGGAAAAAGTCTCTGGGCTGTCAAAGAGATGATTGGGTTGGGGTTGTTCAGACTGGAGAAGAGAAGG
>NW_010157237.1:0-9137 GCF_000695765.1 Mesitornis unicolor
GGCTGAGGCCGGGGGGAGGAGGGAGGGAGCCGAACTTAATGCCATAATGTCACTACAGCGGGGTGCGGTGGGTAGTGGGGGTCTTTGGCTCTTGTCTGTCCTTGCCTCCACTCCACCGCTGTCCCTGTCGGCACCCTTCGTGTAGCTGTGAAAGGTGCTGGCTGGCCTTTGCCTAAATTGACCCTGGTGTTTATTGTCTGTCCTTTTCCTTTGGCTCAAGTGCACGGAGGATCGTGTGGGCTGCTCCTCTGCGTGTTTTGGAAGTCAGATCTCGGATTAGCAGATCTAATTGAGTGTTGGCAAACTGCTTTACAAGTTAGCCAAACCCTCGTTTCCCTAGGAAAACGCTCTGCTGAAGAGTATGGTGCCAATATTAATTAAAGAAAATTCAGACGTCTAGTCATCAGCTGCTGACTTGATGAACCACAGGATTTAATTCCCTGGCTGTACTGATTCACTGTTCTTTTATTGTCCTTCCAGGGATTCGCTTGAGCCTGAGACATCATTGCTTTGACTAGCTCGCTTCCACAGGATGCCACACAAGATTGGTTTTATTGTTGTTAGCTCATCGGGACACGAAGATGGCTTCAGCGCAAAAGAGCTGATGGTTCATGCACCGACAGTGCACGGATGGCGATCACCCAGGTACTGCGAGTGCAAGGGGTGTGTGCACTTCTGAAGCACTTGGGGAGCTTAAAATGAAAGGGAGATGTATTGTGCACATTGAGCAGTTTACAGCATCCCAGACCAAACTGATTACAAATCTGAAAAAGTTACTTTAATCCCATGGAATCCTTGTACTAGGGGAAAAAAGTTCCTTGGTTACCACCTAAAGGCGTTGTATTGATGTAAATAAAGTCCTTTAAAATAAAAGAAGGGAGCTGTTTATGTTCTTGTCAGTCTTGGAGTTTGCAACTGTTTTGGCCCGGTATTAAAAATCTGGTATTCTCAGCACATCCTGTAGAAATGAGTGGGACACCTCAACATGCCTGGGTGTGATAAAGTGAGGAGTGTTTCTACTCTCTGGTTTCATTTTACAGTATTTGTAATACTGAGTTAACCTATAATAACTCTGGAAAGTTTCATCATTAAATGTTTTTGAAGTTGGAGGTGAAGTCGTCTTGGAAAAGGTGGCTCAGAAACTGTGTATGTTTTCAGACTCTGTCAGTACCCACAGGAAATTGTTCTGCAGCTGGTGGAGAGATGTCGAATACGAAAGCTGCAGTTGCTTGCTCACCAGTACATGATTTCAAGCAAGATCGAGTTCTACATCAGCGAGAGCTTGCCTGAATACTTTGCTCCTTATCAGTCAGAGAGGGTTCACAGGCTAGGGTAAGTCAAAAAGCTCTAAGTTGTTTTATTACCTTAATCAGAAAGACCTCAGGAGGAAATACTCTTTATGCTTTGCATGCAGCATTGATACACTGTGCTGCAAGGGGTGAAGAGATTATGTACTTGCTTGTATCTGTAACAGAGCTGAAGACGTAGGTGAGAGGCGTGATGCAGATGAACAGTCCTGGCAGATAACAGCACAGCGCGTTTCAGTTATGAGGGAGCTTTAGACCTTATCCAAGTTGTAACCCCAGGAGCAGAAATACAGCTGTGTGTTTGTGTGCTTCCCTGCTCACTTGTTCCTTTTTCCTTCTCAGTTACGTCCCTCTCTCGGACAATGAGAAGACTGACTTCAAAGCGCGAGAGTTAAAGTCTGTGTATATGGATGCAGTTGGCCAGTACCTGAAGCTGATTTTCCATAAAAATTATGTCAATAAGTACAACGTATACGGTCAGGTGAGTTAAGAGTCCTTTCTTTGTAAGCTGTGTGACGTTTCAGTAGTACAGAACAGTCGTAGAAATGTTCTCCCTTGATTGTAGATGCTAAAAACATTGGTTGAAAGCTGCTGGGTTTATTTTTGGTTGCTTTTAAAACAGAAAGTGCAAATCAGAGGTTATGAGTGACTTGGAATTGGGGCCAAGTGCGTGCAGCTTACCCAGCACCAACGAGTCAAGTGCATGTCCCATTACTGCCTTTCATTCGAGCTTTGACTGCAGAGCGGGCTCTGTGCTGAAGGCAGAGTGCTTCCTTTGAGAGCAGCCTTGTGGTCACTCCAAAGCCACTCCTGATGTGGCGTTAAGTGGCAGTGTCGTACAGCCATCCCAATACAGCAAAAGCAAACACCCACCTCAGCTGTGCACTGACTTCACGTCCATCCCAGCCCAGAAAAGGGATGGGTTGGTGACTGCGGTGTGGTCTGCAGACATGGTAATACATTTTTAATGAAGCACATTTAGCACTTAGTGCTTTGCTCTGTTTCCACACCACCCTGGATACCACAGGTCCTCTTTTTTTTTGGTTTTCATAAGATACAGAAAAAGTAACGACCTGATGCATTTACATTTTCCTTAAATCTCTCCCAGGTGGCCCTGGTAGCTATAAACATCATCGGAGATCCAGCAGACTGCAGTAATGACAGCAGTAATACTGTAAGTGTGAAGCAGCGCTGTCTTTTTCTGGTTTTGTGCTGTAGCAGAGCTGTCACGTATCGATTTATCATTTTTTTATATAACTCGAAGCAAGAAAGCTCTCCATAATTGTGGATACAAAAAATAAAACCATCAGTTGGAACGGTTGCAATTTCAGCCGCTCCAAATCCTCTTGTTTCCCTGTGCCCCAAACCAGAAGTATTATAAACTGCATAGCTTATGTTGATTGTCCAGTCAGAATTTCTGTCCTGAATGTGCACTTCCTGGATGCACATTAACTTCTTTTTGCCCTACAAAGCCTTCCAGAGAGAAGCTGATAGACCAGTACTTGGGGATGAAATCTGATGATCCTGCCTTAGATGGAACTTACGTTGGGTAAGGATGCTCTTTTCTTATACCCTGGCAAAACATCTGCTCAGTCTAAACTGGGTCTCAGTCTCTGTATTTTGTCAGTTCCCTGCTGGCGAGAAGAGAAGACGTGCTCAGGCTGCTCTCTTTTGGATTAGCTGACAAGTTTATTTGACTCACTTTCTGTCTTCAGGAAACCCGACTCCATTTCACCTCTGGACGATCTGGCGTTTGACATGTACCAGGATCCCGAAGTGGCTCAGATAATCCGTCGGCTGGATGAGAAGAAGCGCGTGGCCGTCCGTCACGAGCGCTACGATTACGCCAAGAAACTCAAACAAGCTATTGCGGACTTGCAAAAGGTACTGTTGAAAAGCTGTGTGTCTCTGAAGCCGAGCACTGTTCCAGCCGCCCAGCGGGGACCCTGGCATATCATAACGATTTCCAGTGTATTTTCGAGATAGGAATTTTAAAATCAGCTTAATTTAATAACTTTTCTGGCAGTGCTGGTACCTGTGCGTGTGTACAGTGACGTGATTCAAGCTGGCTGCTTATGCAATCTGCTAGGTGGGGGAGCGGCTTGGACAGTACGAGGTGGAGAAGCGCTATGCTGTGGAGAAAGAGGATTATGATCTCGCTAAAAAGAAGAAGCAGCAGATGGAGGCGTACCGCAGGAAGGTCTATCAGCAGCTGGAGCTGCACGACCTTCTGGATGCGGAGCTGATGGTGGGTACCTGTGTTCCTAATTCAGGAGGCTTCATTATGTGGGTGTGGGAAATGGAAACGGCAGAGCAACCAAAATAAATTCGGGGAGTAAGAGTTGTTATGCAGGTATTTTCTGACAGTTACATCAGGGTTTTAAGGTTTCTGTTTGGATTGTGGATTTCCCTGACCGAAGATTTGCACGTGGTATTTTATGAGCATGCTTAGTTCTCCATAAATTGCATTAAACTGTTGAGGATCGCAAGCAAATGACATCAGAATCCCGGATGTTTGGCGTTATTGCAGGGCCACCCAGTGCAGTCTCATAAGGTACTTGCTCGGTTTTTTGAAGGGGTATAACAGGCTTATGCTGGCATCGTGGCTAGCCATACAGAATTCATGTGATAAAGAGCAGGTTTACATTGTTCTCAGGGTGGGAAGCTTTACAATCTCTCCACGCACACATCCACACTGTTATTTTCTGGTTGTTTCATAACGCTGCATCCAGTGGAAGTGATTGCACATCTGAGTGAGGGCTGATACCAACTTGAAAGCAGCAGAACCTGGTTGACTGCCAGAGTTGTGGCTGTATTGACTGTGATTTCAGTACATCGTTAGCCTTGCTTTACAAAATCTCCTTCCCTTTCTCAGACTCAGAAAGCACCTGAACTGCCTTTGGAGCCTGTGATTTACACTGACAGTCCTCAGCACACAAAGGCTACAAATTCCCCTCCTTGTGAGCACAAAGGCTCTCCACAAAAGGCAGAGCTGTGCAGAGCAGAGCCGTTGCTGGAAGAGAAGTCAGCAGATCCCACTTCTGCTGAGCCCGTTGTTCCCCTTCAGTCCCCTCCTCCCGTGACGCATCCGACAACCTCCAGGGAAGTGTTTCTCAAAGAAAATGTGAGTAGTGTGCCTCTGTTACAGAAATCTATCCCATCTAATTTTGGCAAAGCTAAGGGATTAGTCTTGTTTAAGAAATAAAGCTTTATGACCTGCTGGCTTCCTGTCAGCGGGTGATGTCTTCTGTAGACATGTGCGCTTCCGCAGATGGCATTTGGGGTGTGTTTTACTGCATTCTGCAGACAAGAAATGGGTTTTATTCACAGGCACCGATTCCATTTCTTCTTGATGTTATTATGTAAACTTCAACATCTGTACTTAACTGTGAAGTGCTACTGCTTGGATGGGGAAACGTGCACTGGGGTGAATCCAATTAGCGATGCAGCAACTTCGCATCCAAGTCATGTCTAGAATAGCAAATGTTATCTTCTCTCTCAGGTTGAACTTTTGCCTTACGATGAGCGGCCTCTCCCAGCTGCCTGTAGGCAGCCTGATGAAGCAGTTGCCTACCTTCAGCCAGAGCTGACTGCGGGGGATGGCGATGGCCCTCCAAGAGGTGGCATTACCGCGGAGCCAGAACCGCTGACGGAGAAGGCGCTGAGGGAGGCCGGCTCTGCCGTCGATGTTTTTGGAGAAGCTTTGGTAAAGAACAACAAAATAAACAGCTACGTTACTGTGATCTGTGCCGAGTTGATCTCATACGTGCTCTGCCAACAGGGGCCACTGCTTAAAACTCTGAGATTAAAATTTGACCTTGGACATATGCGTTCCTGTTTCCAATGTTTCAATGATGCTGTAGCTTTAGTAATTGATTAATGATGAGATGTGAATGAGATAGCGCCCGGTAGACTGCTTTAGGCTATGGCCCCTGCCAGAATAGCCATAGCTTGCCACTGTGAATGGCCCTTCGTGGGGAAATAAGCCATTACTGTGTCTGAAATGGTTCCTTGAGCCTGACCTTTTAATCCACTTTACTCATCATTTTTCAAAATTACCTGCAGAAGCACCTCTTTCAATAAAAGCTCAGTTCCTGTAGGGAGCACCTGGGGATTTCATGCTTAGTTTCCTAAGTTCCTCTGTGGCTGTTTCTGTATAAAAATGTTGAGTAACTAGTGAAGTACCAGTGTTGACCTTTTCAGAGACAAACTCGTTCTGTGTCCAGGTTGCAGGAGCGTATTCCAAAACGTGGTCGTTCCGCGAGGACGCGTTACTGGCTGTGTATCAGAAGCTGACGGAAGCGTCAGTCCACGCTCCAAAGGATGACTTGAAGAACATGCTGCGAGCTGCCGTTTTCCTTGCAAAGAGAGCCATCAAAGACGTCGTGTCTTCAGTAAGTTGGGACGTGTTTGAGAGGAAATGCTGCAGTGAAGAACCAGCAGCCAAAATCATAACCGTGTGGCTAGGATACTTTGAACAAATCGTTTGTAAAACTACTGCTGGCTTTAAAAACAAACAAAACCCCAAAACCTACGGGAACACCGGCTGTTAGATCAGATCAAGGACTGGGTGATGGCTGGTGTTCGGTAGCATAGAAAAGACTGCCCTGGGCTTGGTTACTGTAACGTGCCGCTCTTTAGAGCTACAGAAAAGATGTTGTAATACTGTCTGAACACAGGGATCTGTGTGGTATTTTTGTCCAGTGTTTCTTTTTTCTTTTCAACTCAGGTTTTTCAAGCTTCCCTGAAACTTTTAGAAATGATCATTACCCAATATATACCAAAACATAAACTAGGAAAACCAGAAACCACTCATTGTGTGGAAACGACGCTTCCCAATTTGCTTTCTAGAACAGGAGACTCTTCTTCCCGTCTTCGCCTTCTGGCTTCTAACTTCATTCAGGTAGGTGCTTTTCTTCCAGGTAGGGTTTGAGTTGTGTTAAGAGTGTCACAGATGGATAGTGCCTGGCAGACTTGACTCCAAGTGCAGAGTTTGCTGCTGTAAAGGGTTCCACTGATACGGAAGGCAAAGCAGTAGCGCCCACTTAGCATTTTACTTAACCAGTCCTAAGTAACTTAGAACAACTCTGCTTTGCAAAGACGGTTAGTTGTCCTCGTTTAGCAGTCCTGCCCGCACACCGTCTCTCTCTGTCCGTAGGAAGTGGCACTGAGTGGTGAAGTGAGACCTCTCCAGATCATTCCCGTTCATTTGGTTCAACCGTTAAAGCCGAACTCCCCGACGCAGCTGGCAATGAGTCAGGTGGAGTTAGTGGAGCGCCTCCTGAAGAGCTTGGGAACCGAGCACTCCGGGTTCACCGTCAGCAACGTCATGAAGGTAGGAGTCTGAGTGCACAGCACGTGAGGGGTTTTATTAGGACTCGTCTGCCTGTTCTGGAGTGCTTGGTGAGTTCCTGGAGAGAGTTTGAGCCTCTTGGAGGTGGTGACGCACGCCCCTGTGGGGCAGCAGGATGCCAGTGTGGGAGAAGAGAGTCACGGGGTCAACAAGTGTTTGCAAAAAGCTGTCTGTGTGAAGATTTCTCCCACTGCTGTGAAATAGTTGTCTGATAAGCAGGCCTTTAAAAAATGTGGGAAAAGAGAGGCATATTTTTTTTTCTATCATTATTATTATTACTTCCAGTTTGCGACAGGAGCTTTGGAGCACAGAGTTCATGAAGTCCGCGACGCAGCGTTGCGGATTATCTTTGATGTGTACAGGGAGCACCAGGCTGCTGTGCTGGAATATCTTCCTCCAGACGACGCGAGCATTCGCAAGACCGTCCTCTATAAAACGCTCTTTGATGGACTTGCTAAAATAGACGGTAAACTTTCTGAGGCTGAAATGAGGGTACGTAATAAGAGTGCAGAACACGCGGAGCCACTTGAAACACTGCGTTCAGCTGAGCGCTGTGCTGAGTTCATAGCTGCTATTGCTGTAGCAGGCCGGTCATTAACCCAGCAGGGTATTGCTTGTGCTGCACTGAGCGTTTGTTCTGTGCTGATGTGTTTTGCAATCTCTTCTGTATGACAAATGGTTCAAGACCTTTTCTGATTGAGAGAGTGTTTCTTGCCAGGCTCGGAGAAAGGCAGCGACAGAAGCAGCAGAGAAGCAGAAGAAGGAAGAAATAAAAGTCCTGGAAGATCAGCTGGCAGCTCTAAAGGAGATTCAAGCAGAAGTTCAAGCTGGAAAGGTTAGGGTGTTTTGAGTTGTATTTTTATTTTTTTAATCCCTTTTTCTTTGGTATCGCAGGCTTAGACACCTGTGTCACCATAAACTAGGAAAAAAGAGAGACTCCGTGACATGCTCAACATACAGTAACTGACTTTCATTCTCAGCAGCCCAGCTTAAAATCTGGGGGTTTATTTCTCCTACCATAGCATAAAATTGGGATTCTTTGTCTGTCGTGTGGTAAATCTGAGAGTGCCTGTACAGGTAGGACTGTTTTCCATCCTCAAGATTGCCGCCTCAATACCCGACAGATTTGCTGTAGGACCAGACGCACAAACATTGTAATGCATTGGCTCTGCTTCCAACCTTTTAATTCCAGAGGAAAATCAGGATATAATCTGCTCCTTCTCCCTGGCGAGCATCAGTGTCATTAAGGCAATTTCTGACTTAATTTTCTTCATTCAATAGGAGAGAGAATCTGATTTTCAGAAGCCAAACTATCAAGGTAGGCAATTTCAAATATTGTTAAGAAATGAAAGATATTTCAAGATGTCTCTGAAACACTGTAGATGCTTAATGGCTTATGGAATTATCTCGGTTAAAGACATGCCAGAGCTTCAGATGGGCTGAGCCTCAGTCTGCCATAGAAGTAACCATTACGGTCATGAAAGAAAACTCACTGTCAGATAACTGGTTAACTTCTTATATGAGAGAGGTATTTCTTGGCTTGAAACCACTTCAGATCTCTCCCCAACCTGAGGTAGATCATCTACTATGTGTGAAAACAATCATTACAGTGCTTTACTGCACTAAAGCAAGAGTTTCCCAGCTGCATGCAGGTACGATGTCTTTCCAGGCTTATTTACCACAGTGACACGTTTCTGTCAGGGTTTTGGGGTTGGTTTTAGGATCCAGCAGCAGTATTTCTAGGCGTGCACAAAAACAAGTTCAAATGTGATCTTGGTTTTAATAGCTCTGTTTTTACAGGTTACCAGGTGAACGAAAGCCCACAGCCTGCAGCTGCAGAGAGCTCTGTTGCAAATTACTTGGATAAGTAAGTCAGATGAGCAGCTCCTAATCACCTTATGTACTGAGTATAACCTGCAAGCTAATAACAGTAACAGCATTTTTCCAGTAAATCAAAGCTAATACCTTCAGCACTGAAACAATGAAAAAGCAAATCTCTCCTGACAGCTTTGGAATTATCACCAGGCAATCCTAGACGTGGATTTTTTAAGTGTTTGGGTAGTGTGACCTTGAACTTGTTTACTGAGTAGGTGCTTGTGGGATAAGAAATTGCCACAGTTCAGTGTTCAGCTGCCAGTGTGAAATAAGGCATCGATGTACTGTAGCTTTCACGTGTGCTGCGGGATACGGAGGAACAGGGTTCTTCACTTCACCCTGTGGTGTTACTGACGTTTGTGTTTTTTTCTTCCAGCTTATGTATTTTTTGTGGTGAAAGGGACGAATCCTTCACAGAGGAAGGGTTGGATCTCCATTACTGGAAGCACTGCCCTATGTTAACCAGATGTGAGCACTGCAAACAGGTCAGGCATCAACTTAACCGAGCTACTGCAAAACATTGCCTGTTGCTATTCTGGTTTTAAGGTGCTATGAGGTATTTAATGCTAAGGTATCACAGAATCCCAGAGCGTTAGGGATTG
>NW_010157238.1:0-13834 GCF_000695765.1 Mesitornis unicolor
GGGACAGCCCCGCCGGGCCGGCCCTGCCGCGGCCGGAGCCTCCCCTGCTTGTGTTTCCCGGGGCTGAGAGAGAGGGGTCAAGGACCTCCTTTCTCCAGCCGTTCGCTGATTAAATTAATCATGTATTCGTGGTGTGTCTTCCAGGTTACAGCCGTTTCCATTAACCCTTTGGTGTTTACCCCACTGTCTACATCTTCCGCACAGGCAAACAAGGCTTTTGGGCCTGTGCTGTTTAGGGAAGGTAAAGCAGCCCAACCCAGGCTCTTAGGTACAGTTGTTTTATCAAAGTCAGTACCAGTTAATGACAAAAAGATTGGGTTAGGCTGAACAAACAGTCCTGAGGCTGCTGAAGGGCTGTGTCTGCAAAAAGAGATTTCAGTGAAACTGGGAATCCTGAACCAAAAGCGATGTGTCAGAAAGGACATGGAATTTGTGAGGAAAAAAAAGTTATTAAAGGATGTTTTATTTTACTTGTCTTGCACCCCAGGAGCGTGTCTGCTCTGGGTCGATGGGAAGGCTGTTTACAGTGAAGTCTCATTGCAGTCATGGTAGATTTTGGGATTTTGCTGTGGTGCTGTTAGGTTTGTGCTGTGCTGCTCCAGAGAGGAAGCCAGAGCATGTGGCCCAGACAACACTAAGAAATTAGTCTCTGTAATGCAGGTGAATCCTGGGACAGTGAGAGAAATCATAGTTGGACCATTAAATGTGTAAAACAACCCACCATCCCCACAACCTTAATTCTATGGGTACCAGCTCTCAGCAATTTATTGACTTTGTGTGTATCTATGTCATTTTGATGGGTCTTGAGTCATCTTCCTCAATGTTTTTGTTACTGTGTTTCTTGGCAGCTTTTTGAATGATCTTTGTACTGTGTCCTTAGAAAAAACATTCTCATGTCATCTTCAGAGACTTTACAGTGGTGGTGTTTTGGTGCCACACATTATTGACAAATTTAGCTTCAGCCCATTAATGCATCAGAAAGATGTAGCATAAACTGTCATAAATAATCCATAATCAGACTATTCCCTAAATGTTACATGATGTATTCCAGCTGACAGACTCACGGTCACTTTGTACAAACTAATTTAGTCATTAAATCATATTGGTTTTTCCATTTGACAAGGCTTGAATGAGGTTTGCATTGGTAGACAGGGTGGTCTTAGCAAAGAGCTGACAGATTGTCAGTTTTTAAAGCACGGTGACTGCTCACGGATGTTCTTCAAGTTCTTTAAGTCTCAGTGACTACAGAGACTAAACAGTAGTTCTGGTAATAGTTTCCTTGAAGACTTGCTCCTCTGTACAGCTTGCACTGGTATGTTAACCTGTGTGACGTGTCTTTCATGGCCATTGTGATACCTTAGTGTTTACTGGGCTTTTTCTGTTCCTTTTCCTTTGCTTCAGGTTGAGAAGATGGGAAATGCAGAAAGCAATGCCTATCAGAATCACCTTTCCAGATTTCTTCCCGAGGAGCAGTCTGACATTGATGGAGTATTTGATACCTTATCAGGACCGAGTGGCTCAGCTGGAGCAAAAAATGGCAAAGCTACAAAGAAAACTGTGACACTGGCAGCACTACAGGCAAGACAATCTGTTGTTCTTGATATATCTGGGATGTAGTGCATTGGACATAATTCCAGAGAGAAACTAAAAGTGTGGCGATAGTTAATTTTTAAGGACTGCTCATCTCAATTCAATACTTAATGCTTTGGGGCAGGATGGGTATTTAACTTTTTCTCACAGTTTAACATGAGTTGTGGCTTTCAGGTTTCTATCTCTGAAATCGCACTGTTGGGTCAATTTACAGCTTTCCTGGTTCTGAAGCAAGTTGGGATGTATGAAAATACTTTTACAGAAACCTGACAAATGGGAGGAATATTCTTCCCCCTGGAGTCCATAGTGTGTGATTATTTACAGGTTTTCTTGAGAAGCTGTCACAAACTGTTTGTATTTGATTATATCTTTCTCCCTCAATTGTATCACTGTCTCTTATCTTTTCACTTTCATTAAAAGGATAGAATTTAATTTTGCTTGATTAAGCTGTGGCTCCCTCTCTTAGCTAATTAACATACATTATGCTTTCTGATTAACTTTACATTCATTTTCTAATCAAGAAAGTAGAGGAAAATGATTCATTGCAATACTCGATAACTTCAGTTAGGCAGGAACCAAGTGCCCAGATGAGTGTAGTATTAAAAGTGCATTTTTATATATAAATCTTACACAGTTACTGGAATCAAATTAAAACTCCACGAAAGAAGAAGGTTATTTTAAGGTATTTAGCAATGCATCTGCCTTCCTCCAGCCTGGCTGTTTATTAGCTCTCACCTGCTTGGAAACAGTGTTGCTGCTGCCCAGCGTTTCAACACCAATAGCTCCAAAAACCTGGTCCTTGGTTCCTGTTATTTGATTTGGTTCTGGAAGAAGTTCTCTTTCTAGCTTTGCCTCTAGACAAATGTGACATTTTTATGAATGTTTGTCTTTTCCCTTTCTGCCTTTTTTTTTTGCCAGCTTGAATTAAAATCTTCTGAAAGACTGTCTGTAGGTGCTCAATCCTTCAGTGCAGGGACTGCTGCAATGCCATGCCTGTCTCGCAGGTGTCCATGCTCATGCCTGAGCTATAGATTGATACGCAGCAGATTTGGTCAGCACCAGTCTGGTAACTTTGTCAACGCCTCATAACCTCCTGTACTCTGTTTATGGTCAGTGCTTTACTAGAAGGAAACTATGTGGCTTCTGGACCAGAGCAGTCTGGACTGCATAGCTTGGAAAACAGGTAGAGCAGGTATCTCTAGGTACTTTCTTGAAGCCATTTGAGAGAAAGATTCTAAACTGTCAGGGGTGTGAGTTTGTTAGATGTTTATTAAAGATTCCCTTTTTACAGTCCCCCTTTTTTGCACCCCAGGTCTACTCACTGGAATAGCTATACGTATAACAAAACAGTGTGACAAAGTTAGTGTGGGAGGGAAAGGGTAGGGAGTAGGTAGGTAATACTGCAGGGTGAAGTAAAAAGCCCTTGAGTATAGCGGTTTTGATTATGTTCCCTGCTGCTTGTCTCACTTCAGGTTCATGTAGCACTTTCAGACATCCTCTTAAAGACAGCTGTACCCCCTGCGACTGTCCCTCCCTCAATACAAAGCACTCTAATGTGTGGCTGCTAATTCTGCTTTTACTGAAATCAATGGGCATTTTACCACTGACGTCAACAAAAGCAGGGCAGAGCTTGGCATATTGGATCCAGAGCTTGGCATATTGGATCTCACCCTGTATGCACAGTGACTGCCATTAACATAAAACAAGAATGGCCCTGGTGGCTTCATTAGGAGTGGTACTGAGCCAGTAATAGATCGGGATTAACAGCTCCACCAAGTAGAGCTGGAGTGCTGTTACGCAGGTGGAGCTCCATTGATTTCAGCACAGTCCCTGCTGGGCTGCACTCCTGTGTGTGAGTCAGGCCGGATGTTCAGCACGTTATGTGCAGTGCTTTGTGCGGTGAAGACACCGTGTAATCATGTCCTACTGTATGGATGTACTTTAGATGATTTCTTTTTAAACCGTGTCATTATCTCGAACACTGTGAAAGTTTCCTCAATCCAGATTCGGATCTTTCCCACAGTATTTTGATGTATGATGGTGTGTACCTGTTAGATTTCAATTCAAAGGGCCAGTCCTGCTATTTAGAAGAATAAGTTTTGATTTCAGCTGTCTTAACATCAGGGATCTTAGTTTTGTTCCCTGCTTGAATTAGATGATGCTATGCAGAGGGAAACTTCTCAGAATTGTTTCTACATGTGCATGTAGGGTTAAATACATTGCATTTTCTTAAGGCCAAAACTGAGATATGGAAAAACTTTACTTATTCTTTGTTTTTAAGTATTTGTGAGCTCCACTATCAAAAGTAGGGTTAAAACACAATTTTAAATGTTGGACTGGCAGAGTTGTAAATCTTTACAACGGAGTTATCATATAGAAATCCTTTGCTAATATCCTGTTAACACTTTACAGTGTTGGGGTCTTTGTGGCATTTGTGGAAAAACAGCATCAATTGAAATTACTAAATTGTCTTGGAAAGGAGATATTATAAAAATGGAGATTATTTTTTTTTCCTCTTTGGAAAACCAATCCTTTGACATAAGTTTATTGCTGATAGTACATACTTGGTATTGAAATCCTTAATTCATAGCAGTGTATCTCAGCTTAGCTGGATTGTATTAGTTATTCATATTTAAAACATGTCCATTGCTCTTTTTTCTTCTTGTAGGCTTATATGCGAGAGCCATTACCAGAGCAAATGACTCTTCGGTTATACAATGGAATGAAAAGTATTGACCTGACTGGGAAATCGTCTGGGCTGAGTGAACAGATTGCTAAGGAGCAGTTTGTAATTTTTATGTCAAACCTCTTAAAAGGGAACGCAGAGGAGAAGATTTCCATAATAATGAGAATGATCTCCAAGACAGAAGGGCCTGTGAAGGGCAAACAAATCCAAGAGGTAAACAGGCAGTTACATGTGTGCTGGGGGACAGTAAGAGAACAGAGATGTAGGTAATTTGAATGTAATCTTCAGAGCACAACATTCAGAACAGGGATTCCTGACTTTTGTATGGTTTTAATCTCTTTACCACTGTCTTGCTGATCTGGACCAAACAGTGCAGGCAAACCAGGTTAAACGGGATGACTGTTTCAGCTGTATTTAAGAACCAGCAAGGGTTGGTTGTGGGGTGGCTGATGGTTCTGAGAACTGAGCAAAGTGCTTCTTGGAGAAGCAGGATAGATGTGTGAATCAAAAACGTAGTTTACGAGGTGGAAGAGTGGTATCTCACAAACAGTAATTCAGTAGCAGCTCCTACCACTGCAAAATTTGGACCTCTGCTCCCTCTTTATTGCTGTATTTTACGGAGATGTTTTGTGAAGTAACACTGAGAAAATGTCTTGGGAAAGGGCACTTTTCAAGACTTACGGCACCGAAGTAACACTTCTGTTATTTCTGACTCGTCAAGACAAGAGATGTTTCTGGCATTGGGATTACAGCATCCTTACTAGTTCACTTTATTTTCAGGAAGCCGTTTGAAGCTCTTAGCAATTTCATTTAAGAAACGCCAAAATGGTGATGTTTTAACTTTTTAAGTTCACAGAGGATCTGATCATGTCTGTAGTCCATGTACTGAGCTACAGGAAGGAACTGAAAGGTTGGAATTTGGAGAATACCAGCGATTCTGCAAGTGGAGTAAAGGCTCTGGCTTCTCAGCTGCTCTCAGAATTGAAGCTTGCAGGTAAGCAGTACTGACGTAGTAAATCCCTGAACAGAACAGAACAGAACGTTAGGGATTGGAAGGGACCTCAAAAGATCATCTAATCCAATCCCCCTGCCAGAGCAGGAACACCCAGATGAGGTTACACAGGAAGGCGTCCAGGCGGGTTTTGAATGTCTGCAGAGAAGGAGACTCCACAACCTCTCTGGGCAGCCTGGGCCAGTGCTCTGTCACCCTCACTGAGAAGAAGTTTCTTCTCCAATTTCAGTGGAACCTCCTGTGTTCCAGCTTGTGCCCATTACCCCTTGTCCTATCATTGTTTGTCACTGAGAAGAGCCTGGCTCCATCCTCATGACACTCACCCTTTAAATATTTATAACCATGAATGAGGTCTCCCCTCAGTCTCCTCTTCTGCAAACTAAAGAGCCCCAGCTCCCTCAGCCGCTCCTCAGAAGGGAGATGCTCCACTCCCTTGATCATCTCTGTAGCCCTATGCTGGACTCTCTCCAGCAGTTCCCTGTCCTTCTTGAACTGAGGGGCCCAGAACTGGACACAATATTCCAGATGTGGTCTCACCAGGGCAGAGCAGAGGGGCAGGAGAACCTCTCTCTGCCCTACAACCACCCCCCTCCTGATACACCCCAGGATGCCGTTGGCCTTCTTGGCCACAAAGGCACAGTGCAGGCTCATGGTCATCCTGCTGATCTCACAAGAATTTTTGTCTTTGGGTCCTATCTCGGAATTTAAATGAGACCAGTACTTCAAACCTAAGTGCTTTGTGAATGACTTGAGAACTTTATTTTGCTGTACCATCTTTCTCCCTTAAATTTAGGAGAACTTTGGTTTGAAGTCCTGCTTTAAGTGGACATGCAGAACAATTTGTCATTGAATTGCCTATTTTATGAATACCTGACTTGCAGGTGACAGGCATTTGGGTGCATGTGCATATATTTATGGCTGTATGTCCTTCTGCAAAGCATAGGTTTGTCTTTGCACTGTTGTAATAGATTTTGCTGTCTTGCAAAGAACATCTCGTAAGTTGTAACAAGGAGTCTGTGTTTCTTAATCATGACAGCCCAGGTCACAGGCAAACGTTTCGCAGTTCTGTGGCTGTATCTGCTTAATGTAGTTGACACTTTACTGTTGCTGGCTCCTTTCAAATGTTGTTTCATATCCATTAAAATAATGGAATACTGTGCTTTCACTTAAAAATCAACTGCTTGTTTTCCAGACTGGGAGACTTACTTCTGTTCCTGTGTGTCTTATTATTTAGATGGGACAAAACCTGTGGGTCCTCAGATGATGGAGACAAAGTTTGATCAAAGTCTTATTGAGGATTGGGTGTACCGAGTTCCACAGATCTCAGTTTTCCTCAGTGTTGTTATCAGGCAAGGCCTCCATGTTCTGCATTCTCTCCCAGACCAAACAAAAGACATAGCCAACCTGGTTCCAGGCTGCAAAGGCATCAAAGGAAGAGGACTTGTCAGTCTCTTTGACATCCCAGCCATCATCTACATCAACTCCCATCTGCCTGCAGAGCTACAGCACAAGTGGCAGCTTTTATTTTCTTCTAAGCTTCATGGAGAAAGCTTTTCACAGTTATGTGGGCATATAGTGCACAAAGGTCCTTGCATAGTGGTCTTGAAGGACTTAGATGGTTATGTCTTTGGTGGGTTTGCATCTCACTCCTGGGAGGTAAAGCCACAGTTTCAAGGTAAAAACTCACTTTTCTTTTTCTGGTATCTCATGGCTCTGGTAAACATTGCTTGTTCTGTACAGGTAAAGGAATCCTGTCCACTTAATGGATACTGTCGGTTTACTTTTGTGGCATGCAGTATTTCTTACACTTCCAAGTGTATTTTCCCATGGCAAAAGTAACACTCATGCTAAGCTATTCCTGCATTGCACTCAGTCAGGCATATTACTGATTAAGGTTTATTGTTATCTGTTATTTTATAAGACTTCTTTTAAAATTACAGGACTTAGTGATCATGAAACAGGTTTTCTTTTCAGTGAAATCTATCAATCCCTGTAGCTGCATAGGTTGAAAATGAAATGAAAACGCTGGAAGTACAGCATAGAGAATGAAATAGAGTTTAAATAACGTGTCCAGCAGATGGCAATCTTCCATCTCAGAACTGCTCAGCCAAACACCAGGTTAAGCCTCCTCTTGCCATCCGTGCACCGTCTGCACCCTTTTAAAGTCCAGCAGCAAAAGGGTCCTTTGGACAAGCTAGGTTTTTTTGTTCCCTTGAAACTCTTCTGGAAAGAAGAGAGAATTTTTCTAGTAACTTGTTGGAAAGAACTGTAGTGATGTTTTTCTGAAAAAGAAATTATGAACTCTGGATAATCTGTCCTGCTGCATTAAAAACTCAATTCCTGTACTTAATTTGTATTAAATAATTGCCACTTCAGTCAGTTAATATATTATGTTATATTGATTACACAACACTTTCCTCGTATTTTTTCCTGATAGAATAACACCATATTAGACAATCACATCACAGGTCCCTCTGAATGCCAAGCTGGGCATAATGAAAATGGTATTGTAAATCACTGACCCTAAACTGATATATATCTATCTAGTCAGATCTAAGGCTGTCTGTATTCCTGTCAGTTTGTACAGGTCCAGCAGGTGGCCAGTTTTAGATGATGCAATGCAAGCCTGTAATAGGTGTGCCCTTACCTAGTATTGCAGTGTACAAGTCACACCTCTGACTCTGCCCCTGGTCACAGGCATAGAGTGACATTGATTTCTGTGACCCTGCATGAAGTTAAATGAGAACAAACAATGAGTCTAGATCATGATGAGAGATGGGCATTGGCTTTCTGAGATTGCAGCTGCTATCTTTGATGTATTCAGCTGCACTTCTTCAATATCTTTTTCCTATCCTATTTGTAGGCAAGTTTTTACATGGCCAGTTGTCTGACCTCAGGTGCTTTTCTGTTCACAGGTGACAACAGATGCTTTCTGTTTTCTGTTTTCCCGTCTCTTGCTGTATACATGTACACAGGGTATAATGACCACTACATGTATTTGAACCATGGCCAACAAACAATGCCAAATGGACTTGTAAGTATTAAGAAATGACAGTCTGGAAATTGGATTTGTGGCTGGTGTTTGGAAGTGTTTTGTAGTTTTTGTTCCTGTTAGTATGAACACTTATTTCTATTGTTATTCACTGAGGAATTTTTTCATCCCTTCTCTGTGCTATTTGTGCTACACTTTCAGTAGGAGATTTTTTTTAAATTGTTTTTTTATTAAAGCATCAGTGTAAAGCATGAGCTATGGATCACGATGGAGAACTGCCTACAGTACTGACAGAGTCTATACTTTCTTTACAGTTGCTATGTATATTGAAGTACTGAATCAACTAAGATGGAATTCATTTGTGTCCAACCCAAGTAGGTGGGCTTTTATGTAGGTTGGATTTATGGAGGTTCTGGGAAGAAATCCTTTTGCCAAGTGTGGTTATCACCAAGCCCTTCTAGCAGTCCTTCCTGCTGTCTGGAAGAACTGACTGCATGTGTCCACATCACAGCAGCAGCACAAGCTTGCTGATCTCTGTAACTGAGGATCCTTCTCCTGGCTGCTCTCACTGCCACACCAACTGCTTTTCAGATTACGGAAGGCTGAGAAAGCCCAACAGAATTGAAGTACCAGAGTTTCTTGTAGGCTGCTGCTGTTGTGTAATTACAGTGGCAGAAGCTCCTTTTACTCAAGTCCATGAATGGGCTCTCCAGCTGCAGAAGTGTTTCTACAGAGCTACAACACATCTCCTGTCTGAAAGATGCTCTGCAGTTTTGTGGCATTATGCACCCATAACTTTGGGAGTTGCAGCAGTGTGGAGTAAAGTTGCTCTAAAGAAAGCAAACGACATCAAATTATGTTATTTGTTTCTGTAGATATTTTTCTAAATGGAGAAGAGAGCAAAACTGAGCACTTTCACCCTGTTTAAAATGAAATTGTTAGTCAATAAACAAAAGCCAATAAGCTAAAGTTCTGGCTCAATATACGGCTTAAGTGTTTGCAGATATTGGTGTTCTGTAAAGAGCAGAAGCAGCGTCACTCAGGTAAGTTCTTGTTTGTCTTCAGGATTACTGGATATGGGTACAGAAGCCCAGGTTCATTTAGAATAGCCTTTTTCACCTAAATAAATACATAAATACTGAAAACAGCAATCTATATTCTAGGTTTCACAACTTGCCCAGCCTGGTTTACATTTGCAACAAGTGTTTAGTGTGCTGCTTTGGTTCGCAGGGTATGGGTGGACAGCATGGGTACTTTGGACTCTGGATAGACAGCGACTACGGGAAGGGACACAGTAAAGCAAAACCTCGATGCACCACCTACAACAGTCCCCAGCTGTCAGCTAAAGAGGATTTTACACTGGATGCCATGGAAGTTTGGGCAGTGGGAGACCTCCCTGAAAGCACAGGGGTAGGTGAACCTGTGAAATGTTGTCGTGATTGGAACAGGAGATGAGAATGCCAAATTTACAGTTGCAGTCTTTCCGTTGTAATGAACAATGCTTGCTTTAACTGGCCCTGTGTTGCCATATATTTTGTAGCAAGCAGATGGCAAAAGTTATTGAGGGTGCCAGAGTGAAGGAACATTAGCAGCTGTGAGGTGACAGAGTCAGAAGAGCAGTACTTTATTCTGAACTTCAAAAGGCCTTCCTGATGTTGAGGAATGGTCTCCCAGAGGAACCTCCTTGGAGGGGTTCAGCAAAACCCAGTATTTGTAAAACAGAAAGACAACACTGGAAGGTCACAGGTAAAGCCTAATCTGTAGTTCAGGAAGAGAACCCAAAAGATTTCTTTACTGGTAACTTCAAATTTACTACTGTCTTACAATAAATTTATGTGAACAGATTTATGCTAGTCTTTCAGCCCCTGGTTGATTTCTGGGAATGAGTAGGAGACCTTTCCAGTCTCGTCTCACCCTGTAATTTATTCTCTTATTAAACTGTCTGAACAACCTGCTGTCGTTTTTTTAAAATTTTATTTCTTTTCCTACTAAATTCCTGTGCCCTGTCTGTTCACTGAACACATCTCTCTAAACAGAAACAGAACAAATTGTTTCCAAAAAACGCTGACTTGTATTTGAATCTCTTCTTTAAAAAGAAGTTTGCATCTGCACTTCAAACTAAGGTCACATTAACCAGGATGTTCTGGCTGGCTTGTAACCTGAATAAACTTGGAATAGTTCACTGTTATCTTAGGAAAAGTTTGTGACTGTTTTGTGTAACTGCAGCAAGAAAAATCACTTGATGTATCCCAGTGAATCGTAAGTGCCTTACTTGAAAAATGTATGTGCTTCCTTGTGACAAGCTTGCAAACCAGATTACTTGAGGACTTTTGAGTATGTCTCTTTTTGTAGCCTGATAGTGATACATTCATAATAACATTTTAAATTGACTATATTTTATTTTGTTTCGAAGATGAAAGGTAAGAAGAGTATCCTGGATGTAGATCCTGAGGCTCAGGCCTTATTAGAAATGACTGGGAAAAGTCGTCAGAGTGAAGGTCTGCGAGAACCCATGGAAGAGGATGATGACGATGATGAGAACTAAAAGAGTGACAGTGACGTGGAAAACCTTTTTTTTGTGTTTCTGAATGTAAATATTCCTTGGACATGATATTTTTTCCTCATTTTTTTCCTTACATTTACCCAATCATCTTGGATAAAGCTTAAGCCTTGTACTTATGCAATATTTAGGCCCAATACAATATGCTGCCTTAATCATCTTGGATGAAGCTTAAGCCTTGTACTTACGCAATATTTAGGCCCAATACAATATGCTGCCTGAAGGGCTTTGTTTGGGGAGGACATAAACACTAATTAGGTACTTAATCGATAGTCATCTCTAAGTTCTAGCTCAGAATGAATTTGCTGGCATTTCTCATAAATCCTGCCTGCATACAGATCTTAAAACATAAGAAGTTATTGACAATTCTGCTTCCTGACTGGAAGAATTGATACGTATTTATATAAAGACTGTTCAAGACATTGATTAAGGCTCTTATACCTCAACTGCACATATTTATTTGCATGCAGTGGAATTAGTCAGCAAAGCTTGTGAAGTGTAATGGTGTCTTACATTGGTAAACATAGAATAGTCCATATGAAGGATGCTATTAATTTGCATTTCTCCAGTTAAACCATCAAATTTCATGTTCTGTAAGTCAGTTTTTCAGCAGATTGCTCTACCTGGGCTGTAGGATGTACACAATGCTATGTATAAAACATCTGGTTTTAGAATACTACCCTACAACTTAGTGCATTTCATTGAAGATGTTTCCACAGAAACTTGCCTATTGCTTTTGAAACTCAGTAGAACAGAGCTGCTGGGATCCATTCAGCCGTATTTATCCTAAGAACAGGCCATACCTCCAGCAGAAGCTCTCTAGGGAAGGGACCTTCTTTAGTAGCCTCACTTGAGACTGGAGTGAAAGATCAGGCTGGAAAAAGGATTAAGTAAGAAGCATCCACAGTTAATTGGGAATAGCATCTGCAGATACCTTGTAAAAAAATTAAAAAAAATAATCAGAGTGAAGTCTGTAACATGTTTAAAGAAGGCTGATGTACACTTGATTTCCACATAATTAATTATTACTGTATTATGGCAAAAAATGCCTGCAGTGTTAAAGGTAACTATGGGGTTGGGAGTTGGCTTTTCACCAATGCCGGTTTTGTCACATCTCTTCTACTCAGGGCTTTTTCTACTTTAATCCTTTCACACCTCTCAGTAATTATTGCTCTGACCTTGCTAATTCTATGTGTAATTAACTTGTCAAAAATAACTCATTTCTACCAGCAACTGTCATTTCTAACTCAGCAAATCGTGTTTGGTTATTAGTGTGACTGTCAGTCTCTCCTCCTAAGGAGAAGGACTGCGTCAAATCCCCTTTGTCCTAGCGTGAGTTCATCTTCCGTGCTGCTTAGAGCAAAACAAAGTGCTGTATGTCTATAAAATCACTGCGATTCCTGATCACATGCCCCTCCTTCACGTTCTTTCCCTTCGCATCTTCTGGTCTGGGGTTTTGAGTCTTTTTTCCCACCCATGTTTTTCATAGGGAGCCCGTCTGAATATTCTGAATAATCCTCACTCGTGCCTTAATGTAGATCCCACTTTTTCAAATGTCACTAAACAATATGAATTTAGCCTTGAAAGGAGAGCATGAACAAACCACTCCAGCCAGACATCCTAGAACTCAACTGTGCATTTCATGTGGTACCCAAACTGATGATTGGGGCATAGATGCTGTCTGTTCCAGTACAGAGTATGCTGTGAAAGGCCTGAGCCGATGTCCATTTATCTTGTATTTGCTTAAACCAGATAGTCTGCCAAGTTTGTAACACAGAGAAAAAAAAGGTAAGCATTAAAACAATTACACTGATACTTTTGTATCATTTTTCTGTATATTTTAATAATTTTAAATGGTACAAAGTAGGGAGTGCTATATAGACAGCGAGTGAGTGCACAGTGCTCTCTAGGTGTGGTGATGCTGGCTTTTGTTTTAACATTCTCAAGCTCCCACCATCAGTCCTCAGCTGAAGTGGATGGTGTATGGGAGTGAGACGTAGTTGAATTTCTGCAGTTAAAATAAACAACTAGACTTTCTTCTTCCATTACAAGGCAGAGACTTTTCTTTGAGGATTGAAACCATCTGCAAGGGTTTTTAAAAAATAGTGAGCAGACACCTTTGCAGACTATGTGCAGGGAGGGTGAATTGCACAAAGCAGCTCTTCACCAAAAACATTTCGGTGGCCAAGTTTCTTTTGATTTAAAACAGGTATCGCTGTAGTGGTTTCTTTCTAAGCTATGAATCCAAAATGTAATCCTGTTTAAATATCATTTGTGAAGATCAGTATAGCATTTTGACCTCTGAAACTGTGTTTTATGACAAAGTCTGTGTCTGGTGCTCTTCATCTTCACTTTGAAGTGAAGGTGGCAAGCGGGGCAAGAAGAAAACTGACACTGTGGCACTTTTACCATTGAAGCATTACTGATTGGGAAACCACTGATCCAACCAGCAGATGGGATTATTCAAAATTGTTCTTTAAATGTAAAAGATTGGCTTGGAAGAGACTCAACTTTGTTTTTTCATTCATTTTTTTCATGATTGAGCAATCTGTGCTTTGTGTTCATGCATCTCAAAGTGTCCAGAAAGCCTGTGTCAGCAGTGGGCTTAGCTGTGATCTAAACCTGTGATCTAAACCTCTCTCAATCACTGTCATGCAGCTGCTGATCCAGCTGCAAAGCTCAACATCCCTGCTGTGTGTGTGAGTCAGCTTTATTCTCATGTGCTTGTGCCAGTGAGCCCCTTCCCCATTAAATCCATCCACTGCTGTGCAGATCAGCTCGGCCTGCAGCTTTGCTCCTGTTACACGCATAGGTACAAAATAAATCATGGCTGTGTTTAGAAAAAGCCGACAGCCGAGGGTACTTGGCACTTCAGCTCTCTGCCCTTGCTTTGACATCTCACCCTGTTTCCTTGAGACTCTTGCTGTAACCAAGGATCTGGGAGTCTAGAAACACTGCAGATTGACCACAGAATCACAGAATCCCAGAACGTTA
>NW_010157239.1:0-6669 GCF_000695765.1 Mesitornis unicolor
GGTAGCTCTCACCTTCCACACCTCGGTAACGAAGAAAACCCATTACCTCCCGCATCGCGACACAAGATGCGTCCTGGTGCCGGCCCCGGGGTCTGCGGGCCCGGTAGCTCTGGGGAAGCGACCTGTTGGTGCGGGCCGGGATAGAGCCTCCGCGGGGTGAGGGCTCCCGGGCAGCCCCTCCGCGGGGTGGGTGTGCTGAGCCCAGACCTTCCCGGTGAGGTACAACCACGGTCTGGAGTGCTTTTCCTTTACTTCCTTAAATGAACTGTCATGGGAATTTCTTTCCTGTGGTGGTTTTTTTTTCTCCTTTCTTTAAAGCGTCATCCTCTGTAAAATGCCATCGCTGCTGACTTACAGCTGAGCTCCTCTCCTTGTTTCAGGAACATTTCTGTCCTTGTCATGGAAAAGAAATTTTTTACAGCTTTGACTGGCCAAACACAGTGTGACCGGTGGTGCAGCTGAAATCCATCTTCTCTTGGCGTGTTTCTTGTTCAAGTATTTTTACAGGCGGTGTTTTTGGAGAGCAGCGTGCGTGAGCGTGGTTTGTTACCAAAAGCTGATACCCAATTCCTGTAGCTTGCATTCAGGACTGAATAAGAAAACTTTTAAAAGTTTGTCCCCCTAATGGGCCGTCACTCGGGAACAACTTGCAATCCAGCATGTTTATTGTTGATGCTTGCCTGGTTTGTGGCTCTCAGATTCCCAACTAGTAAATCCTAATGCCCCTAGAGGCCCCAGAGATTGAGATAGCTAAATTAATAGATTACAGGTTGCATAAAGGGGTGGTTGTTACCTGTTATTTCATCTAAATACTGCTGATCGTCAGCCCTTTTACACGAAGGCGGAGAGGAACAGGGTGTTGTGGCTTGCGTCCTGTCCCGCTTTTGGAAGGAAAGGACCTTTGAGGTGACCCAGTTCCTTACGGTTCAGTTGGCATCGCCGGGCTGCGGAGTGGCCTATGGACTGGATTGGCAGCCATCTGAGTACAAAGGTTGGCCACGGGGCTGTCTTCCTTCCCTCGCAAACGTGACAAATTAACAGGGCAGAGATGAACTTGTGAGGTAAATGTCATCTGCAGTTTTCCTGCTCAAGACAGAGGGGAATGCTAGGGAGAAAAGCCTTATGACAATAGAAATTATTTAATGGTTGAAATGGTCCTTGTGCAGGCTTAAAAGTACAAGCAAATGTCTTCTTTAAATACCATAAAGCCGTGAAATTAACTGTGAAGTTTACAGTTTGTAAAATAACCGCAAGATAAAAGGTCTGAGCATTGTCGGGAGAGTAAACATTGGAATTGTCAGAGCACAAGTTAGAAACCTTTGTGGTGGTGTTTTTACTAATGTAGAAATTAGGGTTTAGCTTGGCTGTGTTTTCAGTGGATGTGTTTCTACTGTGGAGAAGTTATTAAACTATGCAGTGACGGTACAGTTGTGCCTTTGTGAAACTATAAAGCCAGCAGTGTGAACATGAAGGCAGTGAATTTTGCTGCAAGGCTCAACAGCTTTCTGAATGAGCACCGTGTCAGTGTGAGCTTGCAGAAACTGCAAGGAAGTTGGAATCATTTCCCCACCCCCATATTTCAAGCCGGAGTGGCATTCGTGTATAATCTGCAGTAAGTACCGCGTCCTGCAGGATCCGGGATCGCCGCATTGTTTTGCTGCTGGCTCAGTATTTTGACCCGTAAATCTCGCTGTTCTCCTCAGCAAGGTGAAGTGGTGCTTCCTTGTGCCTGGTCTGCAGGGGTGGAGCAGGTTTTATGACCCAATTTGACCTTCGTATTCTCATGGTGTTTGGTGACTCCGATCTGAGGAGAGCTTTGAGGTTTTATGAGTTTTGTTGGCCTGGTGAGTGATGCGGCAGAGCTGAGCAGGGACTCGCTGTGTATTGCCACTCTCGGTACAAAATGTGGAGGTGTGAGATGAAGCTGGCAGGTCCAGAACGAACCAAAGGGGTGTGTTTTGGTCTTGAACCAGTGTGTGGTTAGTTAAGCTTTGGAAACCCTCTGTGAAGCGTAGGGATGTTGGAAGTTTGCAGGGCTTCAGTGGTGCTGAGGGAGCTGTGGCACCTCTCTACTCGGTGTTGTCCTCCGTGTCTGTGGTCGACAGAATTAGGAGCCCAAGTAGGGGTTTCAGGCCTTATTTTTGATGCTTTTTTTGGAGAATGTGAGTTTCTTGATATATTTGATGGCTACCTTCAAGTACAAGATAGTACCTTGAGGAAGGAGATCCCATAATCACAGAATCACAGAATCGCTCGGTTGGAAAAGACCTCTGAGATCATCACGTCCAACCGCTCCTGTCTACCCACTAAACCATATCCTTAAGTACCTCATCTACCCGCTCTTTAAATACATCCAGGGATGGTGACTCCACCACCTCCCTGGGCAGCCTGTTCCAGCTTCTGACGACCCTCTCAGTAAAGAACTTCCTCCTTATCTCTAACCTGAACCTCCCTTGGCACAGCTTGGTGCCATTTCCCCTTGTTCTATCCTCCATCACCTGGGAGAAAAGACCAGCACCCACCTCTCTCCAAGCTCCCTTGAGGCAGTTGTAGGTGGTGATGAGGTCTCCCCTCAGCCTTCTCTTCTCCAGGCTAAACAACCCCAGTTCCCTCAGCCACTCCTCATAAGGCTTGTTCTCCAGACCCCTCGCCATCCCTGTGGCTCTTCTAATGCAGATAGGTGAAGTCATGGGCAGCAATGCCACGGACGTAGATTTGAGGATTATGGGGTCCGCAATAAGCAGTGGGACGCAGCACTGCTCACATCCAGAATTTAACTTCTCGTACCAGTGAAGCTTAAACTAATAGAGTAATATGTTCAGTTTTGGCCACAGTCCTTTATGAAAGATGAATGCAAATGTCTCAACCCAGCAGAAATGGTCATCAGGGCTTAGCAAGGGTTTGGAAAGCATCATCTGCAGGACCACGCGTGTTCCGCAAAGGCTGGGCAGGCTCAGGTCCAGCACGAAGAGGGGATGAGAGGATGCTGCAGTCTGAAATCAGTGAGAAGTGCTCTGTGTCCTTCTCTGAGTGACTGTGTTGAAAAAGGTGAATCTCGTCTGTACCAAAGATTTGATGTGGTTCCTAAAATCCGTTATGCTTTGGGTAGAACTAAGGTGGTACAGTCTCCTTTGTGCAAAGTCAGACAGGACTTGTGGTAGGGATGTGTTAAAGACTCCTCTCACAACTGTGTCACTTGTCCTCGTGCAGGGGCTTGAACTTGGTGATTTCTTCAGGTACTGGCCTGAGTTTGTGTGGAAAAAGTAATTATAGTGCTCAAAAGAAACGCAGTTTCTGTGGTAGAGACCTAGAGTCTTTCAGTTATTGCTGGTCATCCGATGTTACAGCTTAACGTGTTTGGCTTTGAAATAACGTTGAGGCAAACTGTTGCATTTGACAGCAAAATGTGGTTTAGGAGTGCAGCCTGTAATCCCGCAGGAAATGTAGGTGGGGATCGTACTGTGATTTAAACCAGAAAACTCAGAGGGGTAAACCTGAGGTATTCCTCATCTGGTGTGGTGTGTACAGCATGTGGCTTCCTGACCGGTGTCCCAGTGTTGCAGCATCTGCTGTTCTTGACCAGTTTCAAACAGCTCTCGGCCTATTTAAAAGAAAGCATCAGACTTGTTCAGTAGCGTGGGCTTTGTTTTTGAAGGATGCCTGGGCAGATAAAAAAGACTTAACGTTTTAACGTGGCGTGCCATCGCTTTAGGTTTTTGCTTTGCTGTTTCTTGGAACCACCGTGTTACATTTTTAGTAAATACCGGTGACTGAGACATTTCTCTGAAGTATTGACAGACACTATAGTAACATAAAGAACTCGTGGAAAAAATGGAAAAAATACAGGTTTTTTAAATTGAAGTCTGTGGATCAAGGTTTTGGGAGTTTTTTTTGCCCCAAAGTACCAGTTCTGCAAAGCTAAATGTGAAGTATCAGCAGCGTTCATGGTTTTGATGGCAGGAGAAAGACGAATCTGTGTGTTCTTTAATCTCTGGCAGGTTTTCTGTAAGTAATGCCATACACGGTAAATAATGTGTATTTTACTGGAAGGAGCACGCTAGTTCTGTCTGTTCAAGAAGCGACTATCTTAGATCACCAATTTTAAAGTTTGCAGCTACTTTTCGGAGCGTGGCGTGCAGAAACGCTTGGTTAGCGGGGGTTGGTGCCTGTGCCCGCACTGCAGGTTGTACCCAGAATTTAGGCGACTCCTGAAGCACTTGTGTCAAACCAGGGGTGTCTCCTCAGCAGCTGAGCGCTTCCCCTCGCTCTGTAAGTGTGTGGGTAAAGAGGAATTTGTGTTTGCTTCCGGGAAGGAGAGAAGGATGGGTCATCTGGAGTTACCTCATTTGCCATGCGTGCAGCTCACCTGGCCACAGGGGTAAAGGCAAAACAGGGCCAGTCTCCAAACCCGGGGTCCAGCCCTGGGGCTGTCCTGAGCGCTGCTGGAGCTGGCGTGGCCACATCTGTACGTGCATCTTTTGGGAGTCCAGTCTACTCTTGGGAAATTTGGCAGAGAAATTCCCTGAAGTCTGGGTGAGCTCTGGATTTGTAAATACTCGGGAAAAGGCCTTTTTCCACATAAAAGACAACTTCAGTTTGTGTTTTGAAGCCCTGAATGAGCTTGTTGATTTAATTTTGCAAACAGACAATTAAATGAACAGTATTATTTACGTATTATGTAGTTTCTTAAACAGATGTGTGGGGTTTTTTTAAATTGACAACATTTATCAGACCTTTGAAATTGGAGGAATTAAAAAGAGAAGCAGGGAATGTTAACCAAGTGGATGATTCACAAAAATATCTCTGATATGAGCAAGATCTGTGCCTATATTGGTAGCAACCCCTTCCTGAATTATACCCAAGTGTTTTTATGGATCCTTCAGGCCTGAAGCCACCTCAGTACTGTTATATTTTGCATTTCAGCAAGTCCAGCCCGTGATTTGTAGGGTCCAGAGCTCCATCCCTCATGTCTGCCGTACTCTGTTATGGTGACACCCAGCAAAGTTTTGGTCATCTCAGGTTTGTTCTTGGTGAATCCAAAGCCATTTGACTAAAAAGTGATATTGTAAAAGCCGTGTTTCAGAAGGAGGTGCCCATGGGAGGCCACCGTGTCCCTCCGCAGTCCTGGCCCACCCGTGAGCGAGGCCGTGCCTCTGGTGGGGTGAGGACCTCTCTTCTGAGCTCCCACCCCTGCATCCTGGTTTATCCAAGCGCAGCCCATCACAGCTGCTTTATAGCAGTGGAGATGGTACCAATAAAAATCTTTTATGACCTCCTCCGTGGCAAAAATCGGCTTATTTTGCTGCGTCTTCCTTTGTCTCAGCCGGGCGAGCGCTGTGAGCGGCCGTGCTGAACCTGCCGGTTATGGGGGATGTCTTGGGGTTCAGGGCTGATGCAATGGAGCAGAAAGGAAGGGAGGCAGATGAAGGATTACCCCTCCTGGGAGAAGGGACATGTGGACACGGAGGCTGTACATTGGGAGTTTCAGAGTCACAGCAAGCAGATCAGAAAGGATTTTAAACTATCACAGACTTCAGAGGGCCCTGAGACATCACGGACTTTTCTTGCTGTGTAAAGATAAGAACACACGGTTTTGGTACAGGAGGTGGTTTTGGGGGTGGGGAGCACCTTCTTTTGCGGTGGTTAATTTTCCCTTGCCTGGGTTCCCTTACAAAGACAGGGAATCTAAGGAGATAAACCTTTGTCTCATTCTATGGGCTCCTCACAAGTTGTCACTTTTGCAGTGTTTGCTGATGGCTTTAAATTAAGCTTTTCCCGTGTTCACCCAACGAGGCCTTTTTGGCAGGGGGCTGGGCGTGCAGAAGGCATTCTGCAGCGTATTCTGCAGCACTGTGACTGTGGTTCAAGGAGGTTATTTATGAGCACGCTACGGGGTACGTGTTTCTCCTTCCCTTGTACTTGTTGGCCTGCCTTTCCATCGGCGAGTTGCCAGGCCTGTTTTCTCCCCCTCTTTTACTATTTTTCCAAAAACAGACCTGCGAGCTGTGTATTCGTCTGTGGGCATGCAGGGGCGTGTTGCATCATCGCTGTCTTGGCCTTATTTGCTCTTTGCTGGGATCAAGCTGGTTTTTGGAGACTTTTAGTGATTTTTGTAGCTTTCAGTAACTGATCTTCCCTGGTTATTGCTTCAAATGTCAAGGTTTTGTGGAGACAGAAGAGAAATGGGCCTCTCTGTTGGGAACAGAGCATTTAACTGCAAGTGTACAGAATAAATAAGTTTCGGAGATGATGTGGTGATGTTTGTCTTTAATTTGCAACCCACTGGAGGATTCTTGCGTCTTCTTGAGCATCTGAAATTCGTCCTGGTCAGATGCTCAATCTCAGATCATATGAACCTTGAGATTGTGTTTGGTTCACTGCATGAATGTCATAAATTAAAAGAATTTTTTCTTCAGATACATTACTTTTCAAAAGCCCGTAAGGTAACATCTAAGTATTTTTTAGATCATTTATACAGGAACAAATTTTAAGCTTTGGTTAGGGGAAGGATGTTTCTTCAAATATATTTTGTATCATATTTAGCTCTGGAGCTAAATCCAGTTGTGACCAGTCACAAGTGGTGTTCCCCAGGGCTCGGTTTTGGGGCCAGTCCTGTTCAACATCTTTGTCAGTGATCAGGATGAGGGGTTTGAGTGCTCCCTCAGCAAG
>NW_010157240.1:0-4339 GCF_000695765.1 Mesitornis unicolor
CCCTAACCCAGTCTTCATCAACCAAGGCAAATGTCAAGTCTAGATGTCAGATTTTAAGATTGCTGATCTAGGTATGATGTTTCTCATTGAAAATATTCTCCCCCTACCACGTGTCCTAAATTTTACAATCTAAAGACATTGCTACCCCTAATCAAATCATTTATCTCTTTTGAAAAATTCATCAGTTTGTCTTTAAAATATGCAATTGTATTTGATTAATAACATTAGAGAAAGGATATCTACAGTGCTTTGAACTAAGTGAAATTGAATGGCCAGGTTATATATATATATAGTATTTTATTTTTTAAATTAATTTATGAAATTGATATTAAAAGAGCATAAGTTAATTCTGCACCTTCAGGATACCAGCAATACTGCATGTAATAGATAATATAAAGTAAGTAGTGCCTTGAGCGCATTACAGGGCAATCTTTATATTTTGACAAACAAATTCTTGAATGCATGAAGCTGTACCACATGTATAATATGCCACCTTCTAGGCTATATTGTATTTGTCTTCAGTGATTTATCTGAAGCCTCTTCTTATGTTACTGGCTGGTAACTTAAAATACTTTTGAAAATTAACTAGGGTTTTCATTTGTCATAAATAGGAGCAACATGTGACCATTATTGTTTTCTTGATTTATTTGTGCAATATATGAGACAAAAATACATACCAGCAATGGAGAGAGAATTTGGGGGAATTAGTGGAAAAAAGCAGCAGTCATCCACTGGGAATATTGATCCAATCTATGAAAATGTGTATTTTATCACCATTCTGATCTTACAGACATGGTTATCCTTTATAAAAACTTCTCTGTTATAAATACTTCTGGGCTGAGGATTATCTTAAAGACCTCTAATGTAATGTAATGTAATGTAATGTAATGTAATGTAATGTAATTCTTTCCTTTCAGGGAATATGGAGCCATTGATGATGTAGATATCGATCTGCATATTGACGTTAGCTTTCTTGATGTAAGTAATCTAATCACAGGATTATATAATGAACATTAATATCTATTTAATTCTGCTATACATCAGACTCTAGACAACCACTGAGACGTTCCTTCGTTCCTTTTTCAGAGGCTTGATCTTCACAAGTGGCTGTCACATTGATTGCTACTCAGTGGAAAGGTTTCCTTTTCATTTTGTGATCACATTGTTAGAAAGTTTTGTAGGCTTAAATTTACTGCATATGTATTTCCTTTCAAACATGCTTTGTGAATGGTAAATATTTTAACTGATATAAATGAAATACTTTTTTTTTTTTTCCTATCCTAGACATTAGTTAGGTGAAAGCATTTCAGAGTCCTGGAGGGAAGACAACCTTGGCTGGAGCTTTTCTGTGTGCTTCTCAACACCTGCAGCTGATTAGGGAGAGGCTTGAGTGGCAAAGGAGACAGGACAGTGGTGCTATCAACTGGCAGCATGGCTTCTGTAACAGTTATGCTGTCATGAACGCAGGATGAAAATTAGTGCTTTTAGGGGCATCATTACCTTTCGCACTGATATGTCATGTTCTCAGGTCAGCACAGCACATAAGTTCTCAGGCTCTTTTAAAATTTAAGAAAATCTGATCATACCTTGAATTATTTTAATCAGTCTTAAGAAGGAGCAAATGTTTCCTTTGCCCTGTGTTATGGGATGTTTCCTTTTCATCTTTATTTGCTCCTTTGCTTCTCAGCTTTGAAGCAGTATCTCCTGGTAGATGGGAACATGTCTGCCTGCACTGCAGGTATAGTGTTGTGTAGAAACCTGTGCTCAGTTTAAATGAGCATACTCAAGAACTGAAAGCAGTCTAACACTGCTCTTAGGGGCATCAGCAGGCAATAGCTTGTCCTAAGTCTCAAGTTTTAAGTTAGTTGGAGTAGATATTCCAAGACTGGGTGAATGGATAGATGGTAGACTGACAATATACAACAGTTCCTCATGATGGCTAATGGTGTCTGTTGTTTTCTTTTTATCTTGAACTAGGAAGAGATTGCTGTGGCTTGGGATGTAATTCGCACAGAGCCTATAATAGTGCGATTGCACTGCTCACTTACACAGTACTTAAATGGTCCAGGTTAGTCACCTGTGTATTCTTCATGTGCCTTGTATGGTGTCTTGGTCTGAGCCATGTACTAGGTGATAGATACTCATTCACTGCCAAATCTTTGACCCTGCATGTGCTTAAATCTACTGCTGAGAGCAGTCCTACTGGTTTGAAATTATGCTTATGTATATTTGCATGGCTAGGCCCTCAGTAATGATGTGAACATCTAGTTTAAACTTTCATAGGTAGAATTTTGGAACTTGTTTCCTTGATATCCTTTGAAATGCAACTGCTTCCCCTAGGAACCAGGGGTTAAGGAATGAAAATCAACAATTTCTAATATGTGTTTTCCTGATTTTGGAAATCAGGGATCGTCTTCACAGATGCAGATATCACTGATAAAGTACACATACACAGATCTGTGCAGCACATTAATATGCCCTTTTTCATGCACCTTCGAAGAATCAGGCCGTGTTAATTATCCTGACAGCTTCTGATTTCTGTATGACTCTGTGAACTCTGGGGACCTTTAAATTTGAATGAGAATTTTAAATGTTATGTTGACATCCTACTCTCTGGTTAATATGTGAGTAAAGCTTTCTCATGAGGGTAAAAATGGTCAAACTCATGAAGACTCAACTGAGACTGAAGATTTGGAAACACGCAAGAGTCAACTTCAGATATTATTTTTACAGTGGGAAGTCAGAACTAAGTGTACTTCGGATCACAACTTACCTGGCTTTGGAGGCTTCCAGTCCAAGCTGTCAGTTCAGGCTTGTATCTGTGGGAGAATTCTGCTTCTGGAAAATGAATAGATATTTCCAGTCATAATATGTTTAGCAAAATCTGTCCCAAGAAGTTATTTTTATAGGATATGTTGTCTGCCGATCCTAACTATAAGCTACATTCTGTTCATTCCAAAAAGCATTTCATTACATCAGTAATTATTTTTTTCATTTGACTTTGGTCTTTTTGTCAGTATTTTGTTGCTTCAATCTTTTTTGTAAATATGCAGATCTTAAAATATGTATTTGCCATAGAAGGTAGCAGTGTTAATATTCAGAATATTTCTATCAAAATGTAAAAATAAAAAAGTGCAGCAAATAAGAGAGGCATGCAGTAAAAAATGATCTAGTGAAATGAGAAGTAACAATATATCTTCTGCACCACTGACAAGATTAAAATTGGAAGCTTAGTTCCCAGTCCTGCAGCTGACTGTGGGAGTGTCTGAGTACCGAAAGAGGCAAGATCAGGGCTAAAGGCAAGTGCTTCGCTGCTACTGATTTTATGAGCTCAGTTGCTGTTGAAGCCATGTTTCTTTATTTACCATATTAGGACAATGAGATCCACCATCTTTTGTGTTAACAAAACCCTTTCTCTATGTATTCTTTTTCCCCCTTAATTATGTTGTTTTGAGACTACTGGGCCATAGCTTTATGCTACGTATTTTTCTCCTATAGTACTTTCTGTTTATTGATAAAAGAAACTGAAATGCAGTATACTCCAAAGCACAATGGGTGGTATACATACCACATTGTAGCTGTTCAATATCCTGATATTAGATAGTCATTCTTCTAGTTAATACTTTATCCCATTATTGTACCTGTGGGCAGTTTCTCCCACATGCCTTAGAAACCTGTCTTACATTATGATGAATCAGCCTTTGGAGGTACCAACTGGGCTGTCTCCTCTGGCTGTAGAGCTTAGACAACAATTGTAGTCTCACAGAATCACAGAATATTAGGAGTTGAAAGGGACCTCGAAAGATCATACAGTCCAACCCCTCTGCCAGAGCAGGAACACCTAGAGTAGGTCACACAGGAACACGTCCAAGTGGGTTTTGAATGTCTCCAGGGAAGGAGACTCCACAACCTCTCTGGGCAGCCTGTTCCAGTGCTCTGTCACCCGCAAAGTAAAGAATTTTCTCTTCATGTTCAGATGGAACTTCCTGCATTCCAGTTTGTGCTCGTTGCCCCTTGTCCTATCTCAGGGCACCACTGAAAAGAGTCTAGCCCCATCCTCTTGACCTCCATCCTCTAGATATTTATAAGCATTAATGAGGTCACCCCTCAGTCTCCTCTTCTCCAAGCTAAACAACCCCAGCTCCCTCAGCTGCTACTCATAAGGGAGATGCTCCACTCCCTTAATCATCTTCATAGCCCTGTGCTGGACTCTTTCAAGCAATTCCCTGTCCTTCTTGAACTGAGGGGCCCAGAACTGGACACAATATTCCAGATGAGGTCTCACCAGGGCAGAGTAGAGGGGGGAGGAGAACCTCTCTTGACCTACTAACCACCCCCC
>NW_010157241.1:0-954 GCF_000695765.1 Mesitornis unicolor
AGCGGGACCCATTGGTGGCGAGGACGGGCGGTGTCAGGGCTGTAGCCCATGGCCGTGCAACCAGTCTGGGCAGGGGGCTCGGGCCTAGTGGGTCTGTCTAGATAAGGGGCTCAGCCCTGACCTGGAGCTAATCTGGGTCCCAGTCCTCATCTGAGTCTGGTCCCACTCTGGGTCCAGTTCCAGTCCCGGGCTGGGCACTGACCCTGGTCTGAACCTGATTTGGTGCTCAGTCCCAGGCTGGATCTGACCCTGATCCAAGTCTGATCCTGGTGAAGGGGTCAGCCCCAGCATGAACCTCCACACGGCCTGCTCCCAGCCTCAGTGGGGCACCATGGGTCTGCCCCCATGGGCTCCATTGCTGGGGCACCTCTCCAAGAGGAGAGACTAGAGACTGGCCCTGCACTGGGATCCCTGGAAGGGAGACAGGGTTACCCCTGGGCCCGTAAGCATGGCTGGCAGCTCATCCACTGCCCCTCCATGCCCCCAGCGTAGTCCAGCCCTGGCTGCACTGGTGTTGCCCTGCACAGCAGGCTGTGGTCCCACTCCCACCACCCCAATGTCCTGGTTAAGTGGGACAGAATTTGAGAGTCCCAGAGAGAGCAATTTTGTAAGGACTACAACACAATTTTAATGGTAACAAAGTTGAAAAAAACTTTGTTACAGGTTTCAGCTAATACTGGTATGCAGGTTGCCAGAGTGCTCAAGGTCTTCAAGGTCTTGAGATAAAGTTAGAGAGGCTGGGGGGAACAGAAACCTAGGGAAGTCAACCCCAAGGTGACCCCAGGCTGACCAATTAATACTATTCATACCATAAACATCACATTCACTATAAATCAGGGAATTTGCTGGGGGTGGCCCTTCTTCCTCTTTCTCTGCCTCTTCCTCTCCCTCCTGCTCCCTTTTCTGTGGCTGACCTCTTGAGGGGGACTTGTTTACCATCCTAGCCCTGAGGCC
>NW_010157242.1:0-748 GCF_000695765.1 Mesitornis unicolor
TAGTTCTATTTAGCTCAAACCAGGACAATGTCCTACATCTCAAATGATTTTGTGGTTACAAAGCCAAGCACTGAGGAATTATAGGAGGGTTGCTTTGTGACAGCAATTAAGCACTTGCAAGTAAGAATCAGGCTAGCAGAGATCAAACCTCAGTAAGGTAAATTTTGGAAGCACTGTTCAGGTCTAATAACTTAAATCTCTTTTGTCTTAAAGTAGCTTTCTGTTTAATTTATTGGCTGCCTGTCCTAGGCAGGGATCTCATAGAATAGTTACTAAGGGATTGTGTCATTAAATACTTGGAAAGACAGTTCCTACTATAACAAGAGACTTAGCTTGTGGTAAAATTACTGATTTGTGCATGTCAGTAAGAGGCCTCAATGTGTCAGTAAGAATCACAACTACTAAATTCTCTATAATCCTCTGATTTTCAAGGGTGCATCCTTGGTGATAGAAGAAGGAAGGTCTGGGAGGGGGAAACCATTCATGTGTATGAGAGAGAAAACTTTAAAACATGGACTAAAACATCCTGTACTGAAGAGGATACTTGTATGCCTGACTTCTAAAGAATGTCTGTTAAATGCCACCTTGGTTATATTTCCACTGATCCAGGTTCACTTTATTTTGACATGCTGTTATGGTTTAAGGGTTACCAGCCTGAAAAGGAAGGACAGGTGGTGTCTGTAGGACCCTGGGGGGTCCGAGATCAATACTTCTCCTTCCCCTTTCCGGTCACAGTCTATAAAAAACC
>NW_010157243.1:0-25420 GCF_000695765.1 Mesitornis unicolor
CTTCTTTCTTTTAATGTGTACCCGTATATCAATGGGAAATATAATGGGAAAGCATGTGAGTATCCTGGCTGTAGAGCTGGGTTTATCCCATTGTTTGATAATCGTCATTTGAACAGAGAGTAAATACTGATTTAAGTGGGTCTAATTAATAATCAGAACAGAATTTTGGCCACTGTTCTAAGTTACAAATGAAGCCAATTGTCTGCATTGGAAACAGGCATATTTGAGATAAACAGGAATATATAACTTTAAAATATATAGCTAAAAATATTTTGCCACATTCTGAAATGAAGTGTTTTGCATTTTATTTCCTATTGGTATATAACTTTTTTCTTCTTTCATTTGTGTGAGTGAATTATCCATTCTACTTTTATGATCTATTTATTGCTATTATCCAGAATGATACCACTACCTGAACTCCATTGAAGAGAGGCTGCCACTTCCTTATATTGAGGAACCTAATAAATGGAGAGGAAAATAAAAACCCGGAAGTGTTTTTATTCAGTGCTGTGGATTTAAAGATTTTTCCAGTTCCTCAATTGTCCAGAAATACATGGGAGACAGCCCTGTAGCTGGGAAGTAACAAAAGAAAAGCACAGGGTGAAACAGAAGGAGAGAGGAAGAAAAAGAGAAAGGGAGGGAAGGAAGGAAGCAAGGAAGGAAGGAAGCAAGGAAGGAAGGGAGGAAGGAAGGAACCAACCAACCAACCAACCAACCAACCATTTGGGCTGATGTTCCCTTGCTCGCTCATGTACCCACATGCCACTATGGCATCTACGAGCCTGCAGCACTGCTGGATGCAAAGCACCCTGGATTTTCAGTTTCAGTGCTGAAGATCCTCTAAATTTTGCAGCCTGTATGTAGAGCTACGTAGAGATAGTATGCTTGAAATGCATAGTTCAGCTACAGATCTTCCTACCTTCCTGGCCTTCCCCGTATACGTACAGTAGATATCCATTTAAAACCTGAAAGGCATGTACCATCTAAGTTGCCCAGCCAGGGGCTGTATTTCCACCTTCAGGGAAGGTGTAAGTGTGAGGGAAGCATGGTGGAAAGCTGTCATTTTCTGAAAGTTCACCACCTCCAGCAGGGCTTTACTTCTGAGTAATGTAGGTTACATAGGCATAGGATCTCCTTCGAAACTCATGCACAAGACTGTTCTGTGGAAAAACTTCTGTGCAGCAGCGAGGCTTTTGCAAAGACTGGTATATGGAAGATTTTCAAACATATATACTTCACAGTCCTGGGAAGCCATAAATGCAAGACTACATCTTCCACGGTCATGGGTTCACAAAACCGCAGTGACATTGGAAGATGGAGAATGCTCAAAACCAGATGAGGGTCACCTGTAAAATATCTGGTTTTCCACGTGGAAGAGTTAACTGGAAAGATGGTTAAACAACAATATTCCATGACGTCAGTGGTGTTTATGACATGCCCTTTAATTACCCTTACCAGTAAATCAGTGTGTGCACTTTAGGACTGCAGAGCAGGGCATACTTCAAAGAAAATAATAGCTCTGATTATTAGCTAATGAATATGCTATCAGAGAACTCAAGGAGCCTTTTCACTATTACTCACTTTAAATAATAATGCTAATTAAAAGCATACTGCATGCCTCAGGTCCACTGCTCAACTTTTGAAACAATAAAACTCTCACATTCATTCTTTCAATTATCTGCTCTCTATTTATTAATAGAATTATGCTGTCCTGTCCCCTGGCTACATATTTAATTCACAGAAGCATGATAGTGCACACAGAACAGAGGAATGAATCTAATCATACTTTCCAACCATACATACATGGTTGGAAAATGAACTCCCCTTCTCCGTAGGGCTCTAAGCCCTCTCTGCACCCACTCTGTCCAAGTCTGCTGGCTGAGATGCAGCCTTGATGTTCGCATCTCACTGCCATCCTGCAGCTGAGGGTGACACCCCAGAAATACCGGGTGGGTGGCTTCCTCTTTGCCCCATCAACATGCTGATGAGGCTGAAGACAGCACAGCTAATAACGTTAGGCAAGAGAGCTCAGATAGTCAGATGGGGTGGTTAGTAGGTCGAGAGAGGTTCTCCTCCCCCTCTACTCTGCCCTGGTGAGACCGCATCTGGAATATTGCGTCCAGTTCTGGGCCCCTCAGTTCAAGAAGGACAGGGAACTGCTGGAGAGAGTCCAGCGTAGGGCTACAAAGATGATCAAGGGAGTGGAGCATCTCCCTTCTGAGGAGCGGCTGAGGGAGCTGGGTCTCTTTAGTTTGCAGAAGAGGAGACTGAGGGGAGACCTCATTCATGTTTATAAATATTTAAAGGGTGTGTGTCACGAGGATGGAGCCAGGCTCTTCTCGGTGACAAACAATGATAGGACAAGGGGTAATGGGCACAAGCTGGAACACAGGAGGTTCCACTTAAATTTGAGAAGAAACTTCTTCTCAGTGAGGGTGACAGAGCACTGGAACAGGCTGCCCAGAGAGGTTGTGGAGTCTCCTTCTCTGGAGACATTCAAAACCCGCCTGGACGCCTTCCTGTGCAACCTCATCTAGGTGTTCCTGCTCCGGCAGGGGGATTGGACTAGATGATCTTTTGAGGTCCCTTCCAATCCCTAACGTTCTGTGATAGTCACCACTGTCTCTCCTCAGTGCTTTTACCTTGGCTGCTTCCATAGCAAAGTTCACTCTCTGCTCAGAATGATTTTACTTAAAAGATCCATTTAATCTGGACTTTTTCCTCTGCCCGTCTCTAAATTCACATAGACTTTACTGGCCAGGTTCTGCCCTTCTGGAGGACTCTCTTTTGGGGGAAGCTGTCTTCAGGACAATGTGCAGCTGCAGCATCTGTGAGTGCCTGTAAGTATTCTCTGCTGCAAGCAGGGCAGGTGTAGACCATGCCAAAATTACCGCAAAATTACTGCAACAAGAAGTTTGGCAAATTATAAATTTTCCTTAGCTTCACTAAGAAGTTTGCCATTGGAAAATGTACAATGCAAGATATAATCAAAAATTCTAGAGCATTTTCTCAACCGAAGAAGTTCTTCAGAATGTTTGCAATCCTATCAAAGGAGCCTGGTTGTGATGAAAATGATTATTTAAAAAAAGAAACCAGCTACTTTCCACTGCTGGTTGAAAGGTGGACACTACCCTCCTGCACCATCACTAAAGTGGTGGAAGTGGGAGTTGATGTCCCAGCGGCAAGGGGTTGACGTGCTCTTCCTACAAGGGATAGCGTGTGACAGTGAAGATTGCCTGATAGCTCTGGCACCTGGCAAGCTACTGAACCACAGACTGCCCCACTCAAACTGTCTGGGAAAGCTAGCCGAAGCCTGTCCTGAATTCCTCTGCCTTTTATGAGGCTCCTCCCAATGGCTGGGGCTTGATCTAGGTGGCTGCCTTAGGTAGACTCATTAATTACAAAGGTGTCAAACACATACTTCTTGCCTTTGTAGCTAACACAGCTTTCACATGGAACCAGACAGCTTGCTGCTTCCCATGTGCTTGCCTTCTTTAGCCAGCCATGATTTAGAGCTGGGCTCATCTCTTTAAAAGGTCCTTATAAATCAGAGTTCTCCCCTGCCACTGAGCTGCAAGGAGTTTCACTCCTGATGGCAAGGGGAGCAAGAGCAGGCCTGGGGCTGGAAGAAATCTCAGTGTAAATCTGCAGGGATAGAAAGGCAAGGTTAAAATTTCTCAGAACCATGTATGGCTGAAACCTCAGAGCTTAATATTTCCCCATGAAACATCCTGACCACCTTTTAGTTTGCCTGGAACAGGGAAAGCAGAGCGTACATCAATACCGTAGTGCCTTGGTACATAACAGGTGTGAAATACAAGTTTCTTTTGGCTTTTCCCTGAGTTTTTGATATGTGGCTCATTTCAGAAGTGATAATTCTTTGCTTTAGATAAGAAAAGGTTTCACAGTGTGACAGGTTTGACTCTGTTGCACAATCCTGAAGCAAGCAGTCCAGCTAACACCCCTGGCTACTTGCACAAGGGAGCACTGCATGAACCATTAAAGACAGCAGTATCAGGACTGGTTTACACTGGAAAAGGGGTCCAGCACATGGCTGTCAATGCCTATCCATGTCTTCCATGATGAACTCAGCCACAGAGAAATAGTGAGATATTGGTGTCTTATTTACAAAGCCCAAGTCTGTTGGTATTGGTGCTTGTAGTTTCTTTCTTTTGCTGAAAACTGATCATGGAGACTTAGAAAGACAAGCTGTTTTTCCTGAATTTCCTGCTTATACAAAGCTTTCATTTAGTCCCAGGAATTTTATCACTACTCTGAGCAAAGCATAAGACTGGGTAATAAAGTGGGAGCTCTAACTTTAAAGACACCGCTGACTTCCTTCTGCCTCACACACAGTTAATCCTAGCAATACTCTGGGAGAAGTTGCCTTTTTTAATTTCTAAGAGTCGCTAAATTGTTTGGAATATAATTTCTCCCTGCCTATTCTGACTGTAACCACAGTTATTTTAAAAACCTTAAAGGAATAACCTGCTGGTTGCAATGAAGAATAAACATTTTGTCAGTGAAACTTTTAAGCACATTTTTTTCCCCATTAGATAAGATAGCAATGGTATTTTCCAGTCTTCAGGTTCTCACCTTGATCTGAAAAAAAAAAGGCAAGTCAAAGTTACTGAAAACTACAAGACGTCATCTTGTTATAAGGAAGGAAGTATTGTTGTATTTGGAAGCCTGTTCCAGGCTGAAATGTTCCTAATGGTTTAAAATAAAATAAAATAAAATAAAATAAACCTTGTGACATACTTAATTTATTCTGTGAAGAACAGAGGTTATGGCTCATTTCTTGTCTAAGCCATGGAAACCCCAAGAGGTGCCCCTGCCTTGGTGTGCTCAGTGCTGGGGCAGATGGGTCTGCCTAGACCTCAGAGGTGCTGCTGCTCCTCACCTCTGTCACCAACCTGAAGATGTTCCACCATCCCAGTGCTTCTTTATTCAATAAACTCTGTGGCTGAAACTGTGACACAGCAGATGTCCCCTCCACCAGGCCTTTCCTCCAGCAAGGCCCCTCCTGCCGCTAGATCAGGAGGCAGGGCAGGCATGTCTTCACCAGGCCCTTCCTCGCAGCAAGGCTACTCCTGCCCCTGGTGCAGGAAGCGGGGGAGGCATGTCTGCCAAGCTCATGCAAAACCCCTTCAGAGTGTGAACGCTCACAGGATCTGCCTGGCTAGATTGGGGTCCTCTGTCCTGCAAAGTGATCAGAGAAGTGACCAGCCAAATAGACAAGGCACATCCTCTCCCTCTTGTGCCACAAGACTGGATCCTTTGTAAGCAAAGAACAAAAAGCAGCATTGGTTTTTTTCAAATGTTCTTTTTTTCTCATGAGCAAAACAAGTATGATTTGGATCACAGTTGGCTTTCGGTGTACTCTAGAAACCCACCATTGCTCTCCATTTTTTAAAGTCACCGTGTTTGCAACATGCTCCACACACCTCTGTTCATCCTTTAGGCTGTGGTCTTCACAGCATCAAAAGGTCACAGACCAAAGGCCTGCAGACCGCAGTCCTCAGAAAAGGTTTCCTTCCTGCTTCTCCAAGAAGCTGCTTAGCAGGCCCTGCCTGTGTGCCATGTTGTAAGAGGTGACAGATTTTTAAGTTTTTTTTGTTCAACTTAGAAACACGGCCTTTTCTTCTGTGGAACTCAGGATGTCTTTAACAGGAAACAATAAAGATGCAGGACAGTTTTGAAGAGGAAGTAAGACATTTTAGGTAGGCAAAAAATAATTACTTATGCTGAAACTGGGTCAAAACACCACAGTGTTTACCACAGCTCTCAGGAAGAGTGCCAAGGGGTTTTTAATGATGACAAAAATTCAAGAACTCAGCATCGGGTCTCATCCCAAAAAGTAATACAGTTTCAGACCAAATGGAAACTAATCCAGCCTACAAATCACGATGCAGCGTATGTAACCCACTCAGTCTTGAACTTGGCCACTTTTGGTCAGCTATAACTGATCTTCCAGCCAGCTTTGTTGTGAAGGCATCAAGAGACTGAGCACTCATCTTTGCCCCTTGCTGTCGCTACCATTGCTAATTATGTTCATTGTTTCAGCTGAAGCTAATTTATCTTTTGAATCAATCTGGCTTCACCTTTTGGCCAGATCTTGTTATGTTTTTCTCTGCAAGGTCAAAGGCTGCTAGCACCTACTGTTTTCTATCCCTGAAGAGACTTACTACACCAGTCACCTTTAGTCTTCTTTTGGATACTCTAAGAGAACTGTCGTCTTTAAATTTGTCAAGTACAAACATTTTCCCCAGTTCTTAAAATATTTCTGTGGTCCTTTTCTTTTGCCAATATTTTAACATCCTTTTCAGATGTGGATGCCAGGATTAGATGCAGCATCTCAAAGCAAAATTACATCCCTACTCCTACTCAGTATTTTTCCTGTTTACTTGTTCAAGGAGTACATTTGGTTACTACATTGACAACTCTTGTTTGCCTGTGTGTCCACCCAGACACCAAATTCTACTCCCCTCTCCTATATGTTATACTAACTTTCATCAGATGTCTTTAAGAAAAGTTTGAGAAGTGATTCCAAAACATGTTACAAACATGAAATGAAGACCTCAAGCCTTTTGCAACATGTGAAGCAGATGACACTTGAAACTGATCCTCAGGCCCTCCATTTCTTTCTCACCAGCCCACTGCAATAACCCTTGCCCTATATTTAAAACTGAATTCAGTGTGTTTGACACAGCCTTGGAATGTCCAGTGTATACAGATCTAGGAACTGGAGGCTCTGTGAGGAATGAAGTTCAGGACAGCTGGATAAGGAAGATCTGGAGCTCTGAGCACACAGGAAGAGCTGAAGTCCACTTTGGGTTTCTGCAGCCTGTGCTCAGCTAAGACTCGTGGTAACAGGGACAGCGTGTTACTCCTAAATCCCTTCTTCTCTTGGAAAGAAGCAGAGTTGTTATTTTTATGCAAGAACAGATAATATATTACCCAAGTTCTATATAGCAAATGTTTCAGGGCTGGCATGTAGCTCTGTCTAGCTTTGCAGCAAGAAAATCAAAACAGATCAAACAAACAGCTACTTTGGCTCCTTACTTCACATCCAGGTGCTTACTCTCTGATCATCCACATGTAATGAAGCTCACCTGTCATTCTGGAAACAGCCAGGCAGCCATCTTTCCATTTGGGCAACCTGTCCAAAGCTGGCTGTCCCTGTTTTACCCAGGTCACCAACCCAAGCCCAGAAGCTGTTGCATCCTCACGTAACTCCACAGCATTCATACCACACCAGTACATTCCCTCAATGCCATGCTGAAAAATCCCGACCCAGACCACAGTAGGGATCTCAGCTTATTTCAAGCACTTTGAAAGGAAGAAATATGATTACGGGTGAGGGTGACAGGAATACTACTAAGACAAAACATGGGACCTAGGGAAGACTGGAGCACATATGGTCCCGAGCAGTCTGCTCTTGTGGTGCTACTCAAGCAAACGCAAGCTTTCTAGTGTTGCTTGGTGGGGGAGCCTGAAGCAGACACCTCAAGTCATTGGCTATTTAATTTCATTTTTTTCCAGTGAAAAAGTGCTGAGGTGACAAGTAGTGGTATGCTTTCCCCCTCCTCCCCACCAAATCTCAACTCTGAATCTTTACTCTGGTACTAGAGAGCTGCTCTGGATTCAGTCTGGCTTGTTCAGCCTCACTAGCAGCTGACACCCATGGTCAAACTCTTTCTTTGTTCTTTCTCAGCCCACACCAGGGGCTGTCACTGAAGAGAAACAGGGATAAGAGAGGAAAGCACCCAGCCAGGCCGTCCATCGGTATCAGTGCCATTGATGATGAATGAGCCTGAGCAAAGTCCAGCTCATACACCCAGACCTGTGCCATCTCAGCAAGACTAAAAGGCAAAATTTAAAAAAAAAAGAAGAAAAAAAAAAGATGAGAAATCTTATTTTAGTCAAGCAGTAGCATCTCCAGCAATCAGTACACTTAGAGAACAGTTTTGGTGAGTAGGGAGATACTGTTCTTACAGTCTTTTTCTGTGTAAAATCGTAACACAGAACCTGGCTTTGAGCTTGTCAGCATCTATAGAGTAAGGCAACATGGTACTGCACACTCCCCTGCCTCTTTCAGGGGCATAAAAACCTGATTTAGCCTGGTCTAAGGAGGCAAAGTATTTTATTCTTGACATTTTTGCTGATAAGAAACAATGGGAAACACCTTATTTAGGAAAGATTGGTTGGGTTTTTTCTTCTTTTTTTTTTGGTATCACCTAAAACATCATTTTCAGTCTCTGATCCAAGAGGAGTCTTTTCACATAGGGCATCTTTTTTATGCTCTGCCAGACTTATTATCTGCAGAAACCACCCTAAGCCACAGCCTGGGTTAAGGTAGTGCTGAATAGGGAGCAGGGCCTCCCTGGAGCCCTGTTGTATTGTGCCACATAATTTCAAATGGCCTTCCAGAGGCTGCCGGCAGGAGAGTAAGCAACCAGCTGACATCTTCTGCTGGGTCAGCAGCCCAAAACCGGGACACACTGGTCTAAATCTCCTGGTTTATTATAACTCAGAGCAACCCAGCTCTGACGTATCCAGCAGTGAGTTTTGCACAAGGCTTTTCAGAAGTGGCACACCAATCTTCACTCCTGCCAAGAAAAAAAAATAACAAAAGGATGCTGACCCTAGCTAAGGCTGAACACTCTTCAACACCAGTTAGCAACAGCTTTTTTATCCATTTAAGTGTCAACACTGGAATATCACAGTAAAGGGCATTTTAGCCAACAAATACTGCAAAAGGAAAGATATTCATCCTTTTCTCCACACCCTTTCCTGTTTAAAACCAATGTTTCCCTGCATGGCCCACTTTGACAAGCCTTTACTTTTGTAAATTATGAGATCCAAGCCCATGTTGCCCCAAGGCTAGCAAGGCTAGCTGGGTACCCCAGCCGCATCAACCCTCAGGGAGCAAAAACGTGAGGTGTGGGTGAAGGTCCCCACTCCTTGCTGTCTGGAGCAGCCCAAACCCCTTGGCCTGACCCTTTTTTGCTAGGAACTGTTCCTGTCCGAGGGCTATGCTGCAACGTTCATTGCATGATCCTCACAACACCCCTGGGGCAAGGAGATGGCTTCAACTGTCTGGGTTGGGAAACCAAAGGGCAGATTCTCAGCTGGCGCAAACCAGCGTAGCTTCACTGGAAGCCAGGGAGCTATCCCAATTCACCTCAAATGAAAACCTGGCTCAGAAAGGTGAAGAGACATGTTATGGCCATTCCATGGGTTGACAGCAGTGCTGGGGATCCTGGCTTCCCGGTCCAACAGTACTGCTTATGTAGCTGGAAATCACCTGCAGCACTGTGTTGTTCCGATCAGCCAAGCAATGCAGAGGACAGGTCCTCAGAGCCAAGAAAAGGTTTTCCACTCTGCTCAGCAGCTAAAATTCACTGTCTTCTCTTTTCAGCAGCAGCGTGTTCAGTTTTTGCCGCCCTTCACCTTTGGCAACTGGAGGATGCCAGGAGGTATGCAATGGCTCTGCCACCCGGTTGGCTTTACCCAGTTACATCTGCAGTGGGTGGCAGGCAGACATTTGCAGCCATAGAGGACCTAGGTGAGACCATTTAGCTATGGTGTGAAAGCCAAGCAAAACTATGACAGTCCTGACAAAGCATGGGATCAGTTCCCCAGACTTTCATCAGAAAAACCTCCAGTGGGCCTATGAGGGCCTATGTGTTGGTAGGGGGAGGCCCTAGCTTTACATATCATCAGGAGCTGTAGCAAGGGAAGCTACAGAAAAGCCACACACAATGCAGACTTAGCTAGCCAGAGCAGGCTGGACATCTTGTAGGCATCAGACACGCCGCCTGTATCACATACATTTCCATAGCTTTTAATGTAGTTTAACAATTGCATTGGAGACAAAGGAGAAGGCACAGTGTACAGGAAAAAAAATCCCAAAATGATACCCTTTTATTTGTAAAGCTCTGATGAAACAACTTTCCAAATGACATCCCACTTAAAAAACAATGGAAACCAACCTAACTATGCATCAGTCACACTATACAGATTGCATCCTACATTTTCAAGATGCCTAAATATCTTATGGAGTATTTACATATATATCAGTTAGGTAGTAAAGTTTCATTGCGATTTGTTTTTTTCCAGCATATACTTATTCAGTGGCAAAAGAAAAAAAAACTCTGGGGATGCATTTGCTTTTTTGTACAACACTTCTGAGCAAACAGGCTAGGGTGATTTTCCTGAGAGAAGGCTTGTTCTTTGAAACTCTTTGCTTTAACAACTGGAAATGCAGAAAGTGGATGGGGGTTTTGTTGCGCTAAAAAGCCTAAGGATGCCTAGTTAAGTTTTTCTTTTAAGTTATTTACGTACCATTAAGTTAAAATGTTTACATTCATTCATTCGTATAAAAACTGTTGTTAAATCTTATGCAAATGATTTAACACTGATTGCTGCAACGCAAATTGCACTTCTTTAAAAAAATTATTGTATATATGGAAGAAAAGTATCTGATTGCTACCCTGTTTACAAATTTTGACTGACTCTATACAGTTCAGCCAGAAAATACGAACTTTCATAAACCTCAGTCACAGTGTACTTTAAAAGTTACATCGCAGTCTTGCAAAGTGAGTAAATATTTTAAACCAAAACAAAATAAACCCAAAATCTCCTTAACAAGCTGGACCTTGTGAGGCTTGTACCAAACGTCGTGATTTCTTCCAGGGATGTAGCTGGGCTCTGAAGAGCAGAGCAAGGCACCCTGAAGATGGATGGCATAGGAGGAGAGAACCAATGGGGCGAAGACATCAAATGTTCGGTGAGAGATGTCTGCGCTGACTCAAGCAGTACACACTTCTGACGCTTGTTAAAAAGTATCGTAATTAAAGCCTTGGGTACTCCCTTGCCGACACTGACAACTTCCACCAAATTCTTGGGGAAGAAGGCAATGAGAGAGTGAAAATAACTATACAATCAGAAAGGCAGCACTGCTGGGTAAGTCGAGGATGTATTTCGGGAACCTATCAATAAATTTAGGTTTATCTCTTCTCTTTTTTTTTTTTTCCCTTTTTTTTTTTCTGAGAGTGTAAGGCTGCATTAGTTATCCCTCAGTGGGAATTTGTTTTCCCTAAATTTTTCTTGCATAGATGAAGAACTGGATGCTTCAGCACAGCCTCTTTCGGAGGCTGAAAAACACCTCTGCTGCCCAGGCACGGAAACAATTTCAGAGGAATGGTTCTTGCCAGCACTCTTGCTGCCGCCGCCACTGCTCTGCAGAAGAAACAGTGCATGGATGTCCAGGGGCTGCTGCACAGCGCTGGGATCCAGCTTCCCCCATGCTGGGTCACGCCAGAGCCAGGGCACACCAGGGATCCTGTCTCACAGATGCCGTCACTTCGGCCGTGGAGGTCAGGCTGACTCCTGTGTACAGCCCGTCTTGACCTGAATACTTAAGGTTGCTGCTTTCGGGACTGGTGCTCTCTCCTGGGCCAGACATCACCGATGAGCTCGCCTGAAGTGGAGGGAAGAGCAAAGAGAGATTTTATTGAGCAGGTGAGCTTTGCACACACCAAGGTGTGGGTGGGAGTGCAGCAGGCTTGGGGACCAGCAGCTCTCCTACGATTTCTGTGGGAAGTCAGGGTTTGCCCTCAGCTTGCCCCTGTGCCTCAAGATCCCGTAGCTGAAAAAATGTCTTGGGGTCAGCCCACTCACTCAGCCCCAGCTGATAATCATATTTGGAGATCAGCACGTAGTTATCTTCACAGCAAAGGGGAAAAGAAAGCATGAGACATGAAGAAAAACCTGGAAATCAGACCAAGATGAAGGAGGTAATGTGCGTGTGTCCTGCTGCCCCCTAACGAAGGGACACAGATGCCAACACCAAAAATGTGACCTGCGAGCTGTGGCACCTATAATTTTGCTTCCCCATTGGAGTACCCCAATACATGCCAATTTTCCAGCAGCAAGTGTGGAGCATGTCCTGGAAATTAGCCTTTTTTGGGTCTCTCAGACCATGAAATGCCTAAAATCACTCCTCACCCTTCAAAACAATAGCCACGGCCGCTTTGTCTCAGTAAGGCTAGCCACTAAAGAAGATGCTGCTTTCATCTCAAGTGGAGAAACATTATGCCTTTGAACCCAAAGCCTGTTTGTCCCGCCACCAACATGTACAAGACAACGTGCAGGGGAGCCCTGGTAGGCACAAAGATGAACCTCTGAACTGCGCTGGAACCAGTCCATTTAGTTTAACAGAGAAATTGAGAGTTACAAAGACAAAGAAACAATCATTTTTTCCATGAGGCTGAGCAGATCTGCTAAAGAGGAAAAATTTGCAGTGCCAGACAGAGAAGGGGCAACGTTTTCACCTGATAAAGGAAATGTTTAAGAGCTGACTTCATGCAAAATTAACTCTTGGATATGTCAACTTTAAAACCTTAATTTACTCATTAATGGATAGTCTTCAGATGAGATTCCTTAAAATTAAAAAAAAACCCTATCCTAAACTGTGACTGCAGAAGTTTCCTGCCTGCTGTTTAAGTGAAAAGTATACATATTTAATCATTTTACAAGAGTAGAGCTCTTGGCTCTCCTGGAGCCGTGCCAAGCCAGCAGTCCTGACATAGGCAAAGCAAGGCTTCATTTATTCAAAGGTAATTTCCAAATGGTGCTGTGCAGGGTTATTGTTGCCATGCCTAACCCAGGGAAATCCTCATCTTCTGGAAGAGACACTCGTACCAACAGTCACTTTTGTCTGAAATATACTGAAATATTCCAAACTTTATCTTTTATTACAAGGTTTGATCGTAGTTATTCTTTGATCCAGTCATCAAGCAGGGTCCTGCTCTGTCAGTCACTACACAGAAATGCAGGGATGGAAGGAATAACTGCTTCCCCTCCCAAAACAGCTGAAACAGCTCTAAGAAATTTCCTGAGAAATATGTTTTAACCCTCTCTCAAACACACAATTGCCAATCAGTGACAATGAATCTCCCTGTGACTATGCTCGGAGAATTCAATGAGGCAGGTTTCACACTAACCTTTCTATCTGGTTTTGGTCTTGCATCAGCCTACTTTTTCAAAAAAGGTTGGGTTTTTTTTATTTCTAATACATTAAATAGAGTCCTGTTAGTACAAAAGACATCATTTTTAATAGCTTGAGTCTTCTCACAGTGGAAGAAGGGTTTAAAGTAGAGTTGAGCAGTGTTTGCTCAACCTGCGCTGAAAATACTAGGAGCTGTTTTGAAAGGTTCCCATTTGCCCATATTTGCCACTGTTGTTCCGGTAGGCAAATATCTTATCACTACCTGTTTTTTCCGGGCTTGGAAAGTGTAATTCACCCTTTTCCTGATTCAGCCCTACAAAGGTGGGGCTCAGGGACCTGAAGTTTCCATGTGGGGTTATCAGCTACCGCTCCCTCGGGCACCCCAGAAGGGAGGACACGGAGGCACGTCCTGTTTGAGGACTGCCCATCCCTGCCTGACCAAGGCCAGATCCTGCCTCCATTGAGCCAGGGCAGGCAGGACCTGGGCAGGACCGCCAGCCCTGGAAACCCCACCCCGGTAATGTCATGACAAATCCAGGCAGCTTGGGCAGCTCCCAAAGTGAGACATGGAAAACAAACTTTGGCTCATGAAAAGGATGCGGCTGAATCACAGCTCTGCTCCCAAAACTACCTGCCCCTGCTTTTACTTCTCCAGCTTTAAGGATGACAAACGACAGAGGGTACATTTAGTTATTACAGGACATTTGTTAGCTAGGATAAATAAGCTGAACAATGCTGCTGAAATTAACCAGCTCTTTCAATTCACAACAGCTGACCTATCAGTAAAAAGGTAATGGATTTATTTTTGCTGCTGAAATCTGATAATAGGATAGATAATCAACTGAAGCTCAACTTCCTGAGTCAAAAATGAATGAAGCCCATTGGGAAGAGCATGCCTTCCAGACACACAGAGGAAGGTTTTGTGTATCTGCAAATGTTGTTCCTTTTACCCAAACCAGCAGGAGCTGGTCATGGGGGAGCCCCCAGGCTGGTTGTCTGGATTGGAGGTGGCATTTCTGTAGAGGATCTGCCCACTGCGCTCACAGAGAGACCTCAGCCAGAGCTACAGAGGGACATAGACACCTACATCATACCCGTCAGCACCCTGGAGCCAAACTGACCCCCACTAAAGCTGGCCTAGATCAAAGCCAGGCACAGCCTGTGCTGGCCAGCACTTGGGAAACAGCACTGGTGTTTCTGGCTGAAGGACTCCAGCTTCCTCCCACCCACTCCTTCCTGCACCACCTGCCCACCACAGAGAACAGGGAGAGGGGAGTGTCACCCTCCCTGGCCTCCCCCGACGCCTCCGCAGCTGAGAGGCAAAAGTTCTAGGCAAGGAGTTGTGCTAACAGCTGGACGGGGTGGTGAGCGGCCTTGATCTAGACCTTTGCTCTATCAGATAGGCCTTTGCTCTAACTACTTCACGGGTTCAAATGCTCCATGAATTTTGAACATTATACTAGGTCTGTAGTAAGCTGAGTCTCAGCCAATATCCTCTTCCTCTTTGGTTAGCATAGTTTAGTTTCGTTACACTTAAATGACAACTGCAGTCAGCTGAAACACACTTGAAAAAGCTTCTTTTGCATATAACATGTTGTGGCAAATTGATTTTCCAGCCCCAGCCTCCCTGCAATAAGTGCCATCCCCACCAAGAGCGCTTTCTCCCAATATTGTCACTGTCTCCCACTCCCTGGTTTCTGGAGCGCAAGTTTTGGCACTGCAAAACCACAGCTTTTTTTTTCTGATTTAGTGACCCTCTTACTACGCAAAGTTGTCATTTCTCGCTAGTCCAATTGATCCTTTTGTTTATATTGCAGATATGTAAGTTTACATAATCTCTCCTTTGTATTATAACAAATACAAATAATTTCTGTAAAAATCTGTGGTTAATACTTCATTAATTTCCTAAGGGAGGCAACTTCCAGTGTGGCTTGGGAAAGCTGACGACCCCTTTGCCTTTGAGGGTTGTATGAGTAATTGGCTTTGGCAATAAAATATAACCAAGCAAAATGTCTGTGTCCATATGCATATAGATGTTTTGGGTAAAACCAAAAATACTCTTTATCATTGGTTTTCCCTACTGAAACAAAAAAGCTGGTTTGCCTTGCTCTGTTTGACACAAAATGAAATGTTTTCTTTTGGATACATGTACAAGGAGCAAAGAAAATAAATGATTGATTTTACAAAAGGGAGTGGGGAGAAGAAAGCAACATCCTATTTTGTCCAGGAGTGAGGATTAATGCAGGAGAGGTAGGAGACCAACAGAAGATGTTAGTTGGAGTATCAGACCTCCCAGCATAATGCCCTGACTACCAGACTATTTGGTATTTTAGGTTGCCATGTTCCTCATGCCTCCTGTTGATCTTATTCCACCTGGTTTAGATAAATATTTACTCATACCAGGACTGAGGCACCGTGTTCCCATTTTCCAGGTGAAAGTCCTAACAACCTTGCTGGTGAGTCTTTCTCATGGAAACTCTGTCCCGGCAGCTACAAAATTATTCTATAATAACTGAAATCTTATCAATAGATAGTCCGAAGGACCCTCAGCCATTCAACTTTCCACTACCTGGGTGTTTAGGAGATTTTTTTAAAGAGATTGAGTATCTGGGTTCATCCAGACATTCGGTTCTGGTTCATCTGGGTTCTTTCAGATACAGGGAGATACTGTACGGAGACTGATTCCCTGCACAAATGTTCTACCAATCTGCTGCCTAAAAAGCAGTGAAGAATAACGCCTCCAACCACCTCACAAGCCTTCTTCTGAAAACAAAAGAAAGCAAATTCAGGAAAACGTATTCAGTGAACTCAGCCCAGGTTGTTGGCAATTTTGGGGGACAGTTAGAACTGCATTTTGCAGCTAGCTCACCACTGACCAAGGCCCTTACAGTCAGCTCTTCCACTTTCCAGCCTGCAATAGTGAAGAACCAGTCCTGAACCACCTCTCAAGGTAAACCTCCATGGGAACTAAGCACTAGTTTTACCTACAAGACAACTGTCCTAAGTTATTCTATGGAGCATGATTAAGGTTCTTCTAAGAAAGCTCCAAACTGGAGGCAAAGGGCTGTGTACCATCTTTTGAAAGAGGAGCTCATCGGGTTCTGCTGAGCCTTTACTGACATCAGCCCTGGCTCAAGGAGCCTCCATGTCCTGCCATAAAAAGCAGATTTTACAGCAGTTTTCATAGTGCCTTTTATCCTAATAAGGGAAAAAAAGTCCTTCTGGTAATCACACCAGTTGGAGCCCCTGCATGGAAATGGATGGGTGTGTGCTACAGAGCATGCTCTTTGTTTCTCAAATTATTCCGCATAGCTTTTCTCTGTACAGTTTCAGCAGCATCAAAGGGAGAGCAGGTATAGAGGCAGATTGCAGGCTGTCTGAAACCTTCAAGTCTTCTTTTTATGGGGATGTAAGGCAACTTCATATATCATGCAGCTGGACCTTTTCCATGTTAGTAACACAGGACACCCAGTACTTATACTGCTTAGGAAAACAGAAATAGGCCAAAATCCTAGATCCAGATGTGAATTTGGCAAATAGCCCCTTTGCAATGGGACAACGAAATATCTCCGATCCAAACACTTCTACATTTTGGGATGTTTGAAATCAACTTTGCACCCACAGCAATTCATTAATTATATCTTTTAAATGTTTAAACTTCAGCCAGAACATAAAATCAACATTTAAGGTTCTTTTTAATTTGTCTCAAAATTGGCATCATGTAGGATTTCCTTCATGAAACAGACAGTCTCAAAGACATTTTCAAGAGTAATTGCTGCCCTTCTCTTTTTCTGCCCTCCTCTCTTTATTTTACTTTAAAAGAGATAAAGAAAGGTAGGGCAAAAAGTAGGCGTTACTGACACAAATGAATTCAGCTGAATTTCATTTCCATTAGATTTCTACATAGCTGGAACTCTTTTGGCAGCCTCCCATAAAAGGCATAATAAATTGCTTTTGTACCAGTAGAAGAATTCATTTTCTCAGTTTCATTTAGCAACAACATTGCTGTGAATTTCAGACAACAGTTTCTAAAACATCATCATATTTCTCTGCCTAATGTCAAGTTGGCATTTTTCCCCTCTTCACAGAAAAAAGGCTGGAGAAGTGAAAACAAAGCAAAACAAAAACAAGTTGCTGTGCAGTTGTGTAACGCACGGGGAATGAGCCAGGTTCACTCTTCCAGCAGGTGCCCACGTTTCAGCAAAGTCACCAGCACCGCTGGCAGGAATCGACACTGTTCTTATTAAAGCAGCCAAAGATTATAGAGCCTGGATTCATCCCTCTGAGGATTTTCTCTTTCCTGACATGGTCTGGAGAAGTTTATTCTCCTTGTACAAAGCCATTGCCTATTCTTAAAATAAATACAAACCTTTGGGCTATCAATGGATTAACTCGAAAAAAAAATCTAGAAAAATAGGAGTATCTTTGCTTCAACGTGTGATCAGATTGCAGGCTACCTCTCTGTAAAATACTCGCACCTGACAACTGCAATAACTTTTATGAGCACTCAGTCCCACCCATGGGATTTAGGCCCATAAGAAATTATTTCACTTCCTCCACAGCTAGTGAGCATGTTCCCAAATGATGTCTGGGGCAACAGGAGCCAGTCTTAGCAGCCACCGCCGCTTTCTGCTTTCAACTCCCAGTCTCCTCTGTCCTCATCCCATTAAATTGTTGATCCTTGGGCAAAGCGAGGAGTCCAAGGGAAGGATGTGGCCATACCCATGACACGCCCTGTCAACAGCTCCCCTGTAAATCCCATCCTTTACGTACATTTGGGGCTGAGGTGCAGGGGTGAAAGATCACTAGCCCTTTGTTAAGCGTGGGAGGGAGTCAGGGGATGCCCATATGTCTGCTCACTGCTGCAGCCTCCCAACCTTAGCATGTTTTACAGCCTCTCTCCATCGCTTCCTTTCATTGGAATTTTTCATGGGACGTAATTTGCAAGTGCTTTTCATATGCAGGGTACATTTGATCGAAGCATGATGGGGAACAGGCTGTGCAGATGTTACTATGCTGCCTGCTGGAAATCTGTCCCTCGTGCAGGTGTTCTCTCCCAGCCTGATCTACTGCGGGAAAATTAGGGAGAACTGAAGTCCTGACATTGGGGATGCCTTCCTTTGTGTAATTTAAAGCGGCCTTAGGGTCCCAGGAGTTGCTCTTAGTTGCTAATGGCTTTCGACTGATCTTTTGGCTCGTGAATTATACCCACACCTCACTCTCCTCTGGTACCCACACAACTCCACCAGGCAAAATTATATTACAAATGGTACTATTAAAATATTTATAACATAAAGATTATTAATAACAGGCTTGATACGCTCTCCTAGGGAGAAGGGCTACAGAAAGAAAGGCAGGCTTTAGCCAGCAAAGGCAGCAACAGCATAGGGAAAATGGGATCCCATCTATATGGCGTCTCCTTGCCTGAGCAGCACACGGCTGCGCTGCCTACAGCCTGCACGTCTGCTTCGGCCTCAGCTGCAATTGTGTTTCTTATTCTGTCCATTATATAAATGTCACAACATTCCTCAGGATCGGTAGTGCTGCTTAAGGCAATGTAGAGAAAACTCAAGGAAAATTTTGCTTCACGTTTTCCTTTGCAAGTGTTACAGGAGAGCCTAAAATAGTGCCTAGCTCTTCACTGGGGGGAGCCTGAAACCCAGTAACAGTTCACTTTTTGACTAGTGTTTCTCTTTTTTTGATGTGATCTGTTTATTTTATTGGACTGACAGGGTTTTCTCATGTCAAAGACAAACTCTTTTAGTAATATCCTTGTCTGGCAGCATCCAAACCCAAAATCCAGTGTCTCTGAAACTGGGTGGCCCTGTCAGTCTGCAAACAATCGAATTTGCTAAAATTGTTTTTATGCCTCCACTTGTACAATGAAACTTTGTACATTAGGAACTAAACTATTGAAAGAAATCTGGATGTGGAACTGCTGAGACATATTGAAAAATACTTATTATAAACAATGTCTTATTTTTATTAATAAAGGAGTAGCGAAAGCCACATTGGGAAAGCTTTTCAAAGAAATGGTGTGGCAGATTAAAGGATACAGAAGGCCTGAGAAGTGAGTGTGGATACCGATATGTACAGCCAAGAGGTTAGAAATTAATCTACATTAAGCTTCACAACTTTAGCAATAGTATTTGTTATTGCACATGCTAACTGAGTGAAGAAAGTTAGTTTGCAATTGTTTGAGTACATGATGTAAAATTAAGGATCAAAACTAAAGCAGGAGATGATGAGCGCTCTGGAGCTTGGTGCTGCCAGATGCTGAGCATCTGTCCCCTGAAAAGCCCTTTGCGAGGAGAGGGCTGATCACCTACGCACTGCAATCAGCAGGGAACCCAGCCTGGTTTCAGCTGGGTCTGGATCAGGGTTGAAGTGCATTTCTTAGTTTAAAACACAAGTCTTTCTGTTTCACTTCATACAGCAGGATAATATTTTGCTGGGGTTTACCAGTCATTTGGGATAATGCGTAAAAATGCACATATATATAGCAAACAGCTTTTGGAAAACATGAGATCAGCAGTGCCTTGAATTATAAATTCTTATCATTTGAGAAAAAAAGGGGTTCATGCACAATCGAAAGGATCAATTTGGCATGGTTTGTCGTCTTTGCTCCGAAAGAAAACCTTTGAAATCGAAGAACCTGAACATTTCAAAATAAAATGTCTGGGGTTAATCTGTGGTTAATTTAATCATAAAAATTATATAGTTCTTAATTAAGAGGTTTGTAAAGTACTTCGGCTTGTCGTTCAGTTTACAGCTATATGTAATACCCTCCGAAAATCTTGCTCCAGTATCAGCTAACAAAACTGGAAAGTTTGTTTAGATTATTGTTCTGGTAGATAAGATAAAAGCTGTGATAACACTGCACAGTGATCATTGCCTTCTTATAGATAGGGACACCAGTGCACGGCTTACCCCAGAGGCTGCAGTCTGTGTGCTGGGAGAAGCGGTTTTGCTGCAGTCATCTGAGTTAGTAGAAGACGTGGATGTTGGAGTCATAGGAACCGCAGTAGTACTGTTACCTGAAAGATCGGGAACCGGTATTAAAAACAAATATTTTCCAGCCAGAGGAAAAAAGCTCTTGCAGCTTGACTGTGTCATCTTTTTATATTTACCAGAGTGTGGCTTTGACTTATTTATGTTCTTAGGTTTTCGCTTCCTGGTCTGAATCCCTTCTTTTTTCATAGCAAGAGGTCGGGGAACCTGAAAAATTAAATTTCCGCACCAATCGTAGAGTTTTATATGTACTCAAATACCAAAAAGCAAAATACAATTCGAAATCAAACAGTGATGTTGAAAATGCCTGTTGAATCATGTATAGCAAGTCAATTTTTCCTGTGTTATGACAATTCAAAAAAAACTTCGCATTTTATTTGGGCAAAGCAATAAATTGTTTCAAGGGAAGCTTTATCTGAATAAAGAGAGCAGGGAGACTTTTTTCTTTTTGTGATCTAAACAGTTGTTACCAACACCTCAGTCAGTCCGTAGATAAATGGCACTCTTTTAGGGGAAAACAGTATCGTTTGACCATCATTTGAAATGAAATTGGACGGTGTGTATCTGATCCCTGAATCCTTATTCCAGTCAGTCAGTTAGGAATTATCTCCCGTGACTGAATCAGGAAAAGAAGAATGCATACGAGGGGAAAAAAATACTCCTCTTCCTGTGGACCAGCTGCGCTAGTCAGATCATCACTGGTAAGCATCCTAGGACAAGAGTTTTATGCTATAATCAACTTAGTATTTGTTCTTATAAGCAGTTCTGTCCATGATAGAACTTCATAATATCCAAATTTATATTTATTATATTTCTGGGGAAAACGTGCTCAAAAATCAGCTTTGTGTTCTCTATCATCACAACGGCAATCATTACACAGAAAACATTGGCTTAAAATATTTTTTACCTTAATGATAACAGAAGTTTGGAAAAAGACAATTCAGAGATACGCTTACTATCATTATAATGTTTAAACCTGTGATATAACTTATGTTTTCCTTGAGGTCTAGACCAAGTCCAAATTACTTCTAACGCCGTTGCTCTTCAAGCACTTGTGCTTGACTGTAACTTAATCCAGAGGGGCATAACAGGCTCCAAGTCTCACCTAAAACATACTCCAGCACATTCAGGATAGAGCTATTTTCTTCCTGTATTATTGCCTAGAAAATGCTTGAATGACATTTAAAGTTGTGCTGGCACAGCTATGACTTGAATTACATTTAATTTTTTTGCTGGCATAGCTATGTCTGTCCATGAAAAACTGTCTTATTAAAGGTCTAGGATTTATTTTTTTCCCCACTGAAGAGCTGATTGAAATCCCAGTGGCAAAAATCATAGAATCATAGAATGTATTGGGTTGGAAGAGACCTTTAAAGATCATCTAGTTCTCCCCCAAAAAGACCTCTGCTGCTCAGCCAGGGGTAGTTTCTTTATAGAAATCTGTCACAAGAGCTACAATGGCAAACACATGACTTGTCAAAAGCGTAACTTTCTAAAACAATATAACAATTTTCGATTTTTGGCCATTTTATCTTTTTTTTTTTGACTCTGTGATCCAAACCATGAGCTGAAAACATTAGCATCAACAGAAACATTGCCCCAGCTTGCATAAGCCCGATGCCACCCTCTGAAGTTGTTAGGCACTGGACAGCGTGAGGACTAGACCAATCCCAAAGGAGCATCAGAGCTGGTGGGGAAATCTCCTGTGGCGAAGCAGCCGCTTACCCCGTGGAGCTTCATGTAGAGGCCACAGGCGTTGCAGACAGGCTCACCCTCCGCGTTCCTGCGCCACAGGGTGGTGGTCGTGGTGTGGCAATTGGCACAGGACAAGCCCAGCCGCCGGGAGGAGGGCTAGAGGCAAGCATAGGCAAACACAGGCGTAAACAGGCGGGCAGGAGCAAACGATTTATGTCTTTATGGTTTATATAAAGAACATTAACATGCAGCAGGGATGGTAGGAGCTTTTTTATAACATCTATCAGTGATGTCCCAGACTTAAAACAAGATTATCCTGGTAAACTGGAAAGCTGATGTGAAGAGGCACTGTGAGTCTGCAACTCCGGGCAGTCATGGCAGAGGCAAAATTTACATTTTGGGAGTCACTGACCTAGGGAGCTCTGTTCAAACCACAGGGCACTGGCTCTTTCTCCAGCAGGGAGAGCTAGGAAACATCTCCACTACAGCTCCATCCAGCTGAGGAGAAAGCATATCACGCCTGTACCACCTCTCCAGCCAGTCCAATGCCCTCTCCTCACTCTGCGGTGGACAAAGAGGCAGCTCTGAACCTGCCACCAATACTTCTAACTCATTGGAAAAATCAACTTAAATCACCACCCCTCAGTGGCACCATGGCTGTGGAAAACAAACTTTCCTGAGTGCCACATACAACACCAGCATCTTCGCAAAAAAACATCTTTTTATCATCGCCCATTTTATCCTGACATGAAAAAAACAACATGCCTCAGGAGGGTGTTCTACAGAGCAGAGCTTCCCCTCAGCCAGCAGAAAAGCTGGTGGGTGACAACAGGTCCACACTGCAAACAAGCCCTTTATGACACTCTTCCGTGGAGTTTGGAGCCAAGATGAAGCAACCTTGTAGCAGAAATAACAGTATAACCGGAGCTTTATGGCTGCAGGTTGTATATCATAAGTGAAGGCAGTCCTCATAAACATGTGAAATGAAGGTGAATGGGTTATAAAAGTCCCTGTAACAAGTGATCTCTTTTACGTTCATCACAAGCAAAGAATTCCAGCTACATCATAAATCTAGTCTTTTCTCAAAGTATTGCATTGTCAAAAAAAAAAAATAAAAAAAATCTGTGCCTAGCTCTGTGTCTGGCAGACGAACAAGTTTACACGGAGAAGTCAGTTTTAGAGGACTGCATTAATCTTATTCTGACTATAAAGCGCCCATAACTGAAATTACTAACTTAAGGGTACAATGCCCTTCCTCTTGAATCATTTACTGCTAGGCTGTTAGACGTAACTCGGTCACCTTTGATACCGCAGAGCTGCCTGCCACTTGGGAAACCAATAAAAATGTTTTGAGAATGAAGAATATTCCAGAGTAATAACTGAGTTTCTTTAGGAGTTTCATCTGTCTGAGTTCCTTTAACAGTAAGCTGTCATCTTACACCACAGCTCAGAAAGAGCTCTAGATTAAATAAGGATTTTGTAATTTTGAATCAGTAATACATTATTAATTGCACAGAAAAAAAAAAGCCGAATCTAGGTTGAAGTACATGAACATACTATTTAATCTTAATAATCCAGGTCTCATAAAAACAGATTTTTTGACCTCGTTATTAAATACGTATGCACACAGTGTCCCAATTACGGTTCTCGAATCAGTATGAGTTTTACATGGATCAGGTTAAAAACAAGCTGGTCTTAACACATATGCTTCATTTTCTTTCCTTACAAGTGAAATGCTATCAGATGATTCACTCTGTTAAATCTTCCTTTTGTATGCAGACCGGTATAAATCTTCATAGATTTTATTTCAATAGCTTTCGCTCATTCCCGTATCTAAATAAACAGAGGGGGTTTGGCATGTTTTGAAGCTAAAATGACTTTTCTGCTGCAGGAATTTTATCAGGAACTTTGGGGCAATCTAAACATGTTTAGCATTTTCAAAACATTTTCCCTTCTCACCTACATATTTCCAACTGTACGAACACACAGTCATGGTTGATTTATAGTTATGGCCAAGGCACTGGGCAGGGATTGTTACACAGAACTATTTCAGAGTTATTTTGCCGAGGTGTCAGGCTGAAATCAGGCTGTAGTTTGACTCTGGTTTAGTCTCCTCACCCCCACCCCTCCTTCAAAAAAAAAAAAAAAAGAATAGAAACTCAGAAATACCAGAGCCGGGTATCAGCTACTTGAAATCCGCACTGGGACAGAGTGCCGTGGCCAGTCAAGCTCTGACACTAGAGACAAGCGGCAGATCTGCCCCGTCTGCTGCGTTTGTCCCCAGCAGTAAGATAACACCTCCTGTCATGAAATTTAGTGAATGGCCAGCAAGAAAAAATGGGCACCCAGCAGTAATTAACCTCTGACTTAAAGTGAAATTAACTTTGGGTTAAAGAAAGGTCTTTAAGAAGAGGTGGGGTTGGTTTGTGAGCACTCACTGTCTGCTCTGATCATTGTGTGTTTGGTTTTTGTTTTCCCTGGTCTGTAAGGGCATTAAATTCAAATAGTTGTGAAATAAAGTACGGGATGTGTTTTAATGCTAGGAAAACAGGCACGGAGCAAAGCAGCTGGCGTGACTGAAAGGGGCTTGAAAGGCTGATGGGTTTGATACACTGTCTCCATACACAAGGGTCCAAACATCAGCTTGGATTATACCAGCGTGATTTATTGTGGCTCGCTCCGTAACAGCCATTACTGAAGAGCGTATTCATTCTCTCTGCTGACCTCCACCCAGATTTGCTAAACATAATGTGCAGTTCCCACTTGTTAAATTTTCTCCTTGCCTATTCAGTGCCAGCCTGTGTTATAAACAGGGGTCCTGGCTTGGAATATTTATTTCCCCCCCTAGTTTTAGGAGCATATTTTTAGAAAATTTGCCGCTCATTTCTTAGGAGTAAAACAAAAGAAAGGCTATTATTATTGTTTAAACAATTGGTTTTCTTTGAATTATATACAAAACTTGCTTACATTCCCAAGGATCGAGCTCTCAGCAAACAAAGCAGGTCTGGAGAAATTCCTAGCGCTCTGAACAAACACTTTCCAACCTTGATTTTTTTTTTCTGTTGGAAACATCCAACATCAGCAGCACAAATTTCTTCCAAGCTGTCAATGCCCCCTCACTGACGGAGTCCACCAACTCAAAAGGCCAGGCTGACCCGCACCCAGGGTGCAGCTCGGCCGGACCAGAGGGCAATTTTGACAGTGTGAGGCCCAGAGGTGGGCCCGAAGCGTTGCAGAAAGGGCTGCCAGCCCTGGCACTCATGCTGTGACCACTTTGGCCTTCAAAACTGGTCAAGAGCCCCCCTTCAGTTGTGCTGCCAGGGGATCACTGGGATAACAGTCTGAGTGCGCTCCCCCATTCTTGACCCCAGCTTTCCCCTTGGCAAGCACTGACTGGGGGTCCCTTGGAACGCAGGTCCTCTTGCCCCCTTCCTCCCCGCTATCCCCACTCACCACTCGCTTCTGGGGCTTGATGAGGGGCCGGCTGAGGCCGTTCATTTTGGTGTAGAGACCGCAGGCGTTGCACAGGTAGTTGCCGGTGCCGTCCCTCCTCCACAGCGGGGTCTGGATGGAGCCGCAGTTGACGCATTCCCGGCTTTCGGACAGGTCCTCCAGCAGCTCTGGGGGGCAGGAACAGAATGGAGAGGCGGTGGGCCACGGCCGCAGGCAGGCGCGGAGACCCACGGAGCGGTGGCC
>NW_010157244.1:0-17099 GCF_000695765.1 Mesitornis unicolor
CTTCCCCCGGCCCGGCCTGCGCACAGCTCCGCCCGGGGGTCCCGCCTCAGCCGCCTGCCGGCTCCCCGCGGGCACCCTTTAACCGCTGAAACGATCCCACTTTCCGATCCCTGTAAGCTGGGAGCCTTGGGCAGCGCTGCGCGCTCAGAGCGCCGCAGCAACCCCTGGTGAAGCACAACCACATTAGAAAAATACGCGAAGGCAGAAAGGATAGCAAGTGTCATTGCCACCTCAGAACTTCCTTTAATCGTGCCACCACCCTGAAACCCTTGGTTGAAGAACACATTATGTGTAAAAATGCTATAGAAGGGGTATTAATAATATGGCTTCTTTGAGCAGAAGCCCTCAAAAACTCAGTTGCTATCACACTCCTAAAGGTCAAAGTAAGAATAGCACAAAAAAGCATCCTCCATCTCTCAGCTGACAGCAGAGGAACAGACTCCATTTACTCTCTGGCGTCGATCTAGAGCTTACCTCCTTAAATTTCCCCTTTCCCCGATTCTAAATGGAGCAGCACCAGCCACTGCGCACCACCAGCCCCATCACTCAGTCCTGTAACGAATTCCCCCTCTCATATTGCTCAGCCAGTATAAATAAGGGACCACTAAGTATGAACTCTGCAAAACTCAAGTGTAACAGGAGAGATGCTACATCAAAGCAGTTCTTAAAGGAGTCAGTCAATAAGCCAGAGATCAAACCCAAAAAAAAAAAGCCAAGACAGACTACATCTTGTCTGTGATAATATAAAAGATGTCTTAAAACAAGAGGAATTAAGTATTTATCAGCCTGGTTAGCTTAAATCTTTATGATGGTTGTTGCAGTATTATTCATGCCAGAAAGCAGTATATGTTAAGCATAAAATAGAATAAACCTGTTTGCCTCCTGAATGCCTGATTCCAGTAGTCCCTTTTCTTCTAAACCATCTAAACCATTCTATTTGCTGTAAAGCAACAGCAGAAAATAACATCACTCACTACTTGTTACGATTCACAGTGATCAGCTGATATATTCCATTTCAAGTCAAAAATAAGCCATCTCCATTTATCCTTTTTTCTTCTAAATGTCACCAAGCAAAAGACTGAATGTCACTCCATTCTAACAACTGCTTTGCTGAACTGTTTTTCACACTTAATTCAAATAGGTATCCCGCACTCTTAAGGAATAACATCGTCACCAAAATGTGCCTATAGCCATCTTTTTGGATGGGGCACCATATTGATTCAATAACATGGAAGTGTACTAGATGCAAAGACCAGGGGAAATTAATACAGATTAAAAAAATCAGATAGCCTCTAATGAATGACCATGCCCTATATTATGCAGTTAAATTTCAACATTTAAATATATTCATATTCTTTAAATATTAAAGAAAATGTAAATCACAGGAATCTTTGTGCTCTGCTCAAAAAGCGAGTTTCAGAGGCTCGGTTTGACTGTAACAACTATTATTTTCAAAATCAGTGGTCTCATGCAGCCCAGCCTGACTGGATGGAGTGGTGGATCCTCATCCTCATTGAAAATCAAACTTTGCAAGATGCAAAAGGGTAATTGTTTTGACTCATGAACATACAAACCCATTAGCTAAACACTGATCTCAGGTCTTTGTAATTAAAAGTAATCAATGCAACAGGACAATGTACTGTGCAATTAGCTGCAATCACAGCAGTGTTTGACAGCTTACATCCCTTGCAGACCTACACCATCTCCTATGCAAGACAGTGTCAGGGCCCAGTGCAGGCCAGCGGCTCCCTGGGGGCCAGGAGCCACAGGGGACCCCATGGGGTAGGACATCACATCCAGGGCCCATCCCACTGTCCCCAGCCAGGGAACCGGGCAGCCCTGGGGAGCAGAGAAGAGCCCAGGTCTGAGACCAGGCCAGGACACCAGCCCTGGAGTGGAGGTCGAGATCGGCAAGGCCCAGGGTCAGGTGCAGGCATAGCTGGGGCTGGAGACCAGCACACCCCTAGGAGCGCCCGGTTGGGTGAAATGGGGCTCTGGGGCCATGGGGACGAGGGTCAAGTCAGATCAGTCTGGGCAATTAAGGCCTGTTAGTGCACTCAGGGCCCTTATGAGTAGGAAAAAACATCTTACTTTTTTATTATTAAATGTTCAGCTGATAAAACAAATTGCACTTTCATTTTAAACTTGGATTTCTCCAAGCTACTGATTTAGTGCCACAAGACATTTTGACTCTAAACACCTGATTTATATAGAAATAACTGGACTAAAAACTGGCTTCCTTGCATTTCAAAATGTAATTGTCAGTGGCAAGATATCAATGAGTTGATGTGTTTCTAGCAGCATTCTTCAGGATGCCGATTCCTAAGCTGAAGATATGTTGTGTTAGCAGTCCAGGTGGTTGTACAAAGACTCTGGTGATACTATTTCAAAAGGATAGAAATATTTGTATGTTCATTTGTTCAGCAAAGCATAGGCAATGCTGTGGCAAAAAGAACTAATGCAATCTAGTGTGCATAAAAACTCGTCTTCTAGAAAGAAGATCTCTGTGTGCACATCAGTGAAGAAACACTACGAAAAACCTTCACCCACTTCTGATATTTACACTAGCAGAATAACGGAAATATTAGTGATAGTTCAAAGAGTACTGAAAAATGATCCAGGGAGCAGAAAACAAGCTAACTTACAATACAGAGCTTCCACATTTCAGCTTATTCCGCTTCTGAAAGAAAAAAACTGACAAGAGACTGGATTACTTTGAACAGGTACTTAAATAGAGAAAAGAGATCTCGATAGCATGACATTTTCAACCTCGCTGGCAAAGGCAATGGCATCCGTTTGCTGGAAACTGTGGCTAGACAAACCTGATGTTGACATTTCCTGGCTGTGAGGGCAATTAAATATTTAAATAGTCTGTATCAGGAGAGATAGCGGGTACACCTTTGCTTGGGTAATACATGCTTTCCAAAGCTCAACAAGAAGAAAACCACCTTGACTCACTATCAAGAAAATAACGTATGATTATAAAAATGTAAACCATAGAACTCAAAAAATCCCAAACTTTAAAAATATTAATTGTATAAAGATACCTGCTAAGTTCTTTTTAAAAATTGTCATGTGCAACTATGGGAAGAAAATAAAATGTGATAGGAAGCAAGACTGCTACAGTGTACAGTACAGAGAGACTATAGAGGGCAGTTCTTTAGCACAAGCTAAATTTCTGTCGTATTGCTAAAGGGAATTTCACTTTGGCCCATTGGAGGATTTCTGATGACTAAAAAGCCAGCCCTCTCTTTTCTAGTTTGGGTCTAGGGTGGACCACAGCAAGACACAATTTTGGCATCACTTGCATAGCTCCCTGGCGCTGCTGTAACTTGCACAGGAGTCTGCCCAGTCTGGTTTTAAAGCAGCTTTTGAATTGCAAGAGATGTATGCATAAGTTAGCTGAGGATAAAGAACCAGGTTAGGGTCTAAGTTTTAAACTGGAACTAGAAGACAGATAATAAACTCAGGAGGGACCTGCTTAAAAATACTATGACTGAGAAGCACATTCTACTTCATTGTACAAAATACCGAAAAACATAAGATACGCATTTGCATGAGAGAAAAAAACACACAAAAGACTTCCCACTAAAAATGAAAAATAAAATGTCTGTCATTGTGAGAGTAGAAAGCCTACAGAAACAGCTCTTGTGTTTGGTAATTTGCCAATGAATCAGAAAGGGCTGGTAAAAATGCATTCATTGTGCGGAGCCTCCTCACTCTTGAAAAAACTCCTTTATTCACAGCGAGGAGATTCTGCTCTCATATATAGCACAACTCCTGTTAAGTCAATGGGAGCTGACTTGCATTACGCAGAGGACACTTTTGCCCGGATATTCAGCATTTGTTTACAGTAGGAAAAAGAGCCTCTAACTATTGTTGAAAACTATTTCACTGTTTATTTTTAATACAAAGAGCTCAAAGTGAGGAAAGCTTGATTTGTAGGAATTTTACTTCATATCTACTAGGGGTTTTGTCCATTTTGCAACACATGCAGTCAGAGTTACTTTCAGAATTTTTTAATGGAGAAGTAAAAGAGCTTCTTAATTAAAACTGGTTTGAGAAGAGTTTAAAAAATAAGGTATCTGTCTTATTTGCTGAAGCATTTTTCTGCGATTTTGAGCTAGTACTTTTTAAACAGCAATTGAGTAAAAGACCACAGGCCCTGCTACTGACAAGGTCTGTCTATGGGATAGCAGTGAAGTACAAGGACTGAGGCAGAAAAGAGCTGGGCAAGATGGCTGGCATGAGGTGATGGGTAACTCTGGGATGGGAGCAGAAAAAGCAGGGGCAAATGGGAGCCAGAAAGAAGAGGGGCTAAAGAGGGAAGGCTTAGAACAGGAAAGGCAGGGTGAGGAGCTTGGGGCCAAAAACGAAGTTTAGTGATGAGACTCACATTAATTGTGAAGTGCTGCTTAAAGAGATGGTCCCTCTTCTCCCTATTCCACTGTGCCTTCCAAACCCTGGTTGTGACTCATGATCTTAAAGGTCTTTTCCAACCGAAATGATTCAGTGATTCTATTATTTTTACCCCATGATTACCTGATTCAGAATGCTGAACTGAAAGAAAAGAAATAACGTGAGTTTATTTCTCTCACTCGGCTCACAAGGGAGACCAGAGCAGGCAGCAGGAGGAACGGGACCACCTCTTTCAGTAGCAGCCCACAATTAGAATGGCAGAACCACATCCTGAGTTCAGCACGGGAACTCGGGCAGCAAACCAAGGAGAAAGCCAGCCCTGGCTAAGCCAGGAGACTGAGGCTGAAATGAAAAGTCTATAAAGACAGAGAACTGTTGAAAAATTGATGTTGGAGAGAATGAAAGGCCTGGAGACTTAAGGTCAGGTTTGGAAGCAAGGAGATGGTAGAAAGCAATTGTAGGAGTCTCCGTTCTTGCTGAAGCACCATGTCCTGCCCTTGAAACTACATTAGAAAAAGCTGTTTCACTTTTCTTTTACCACCAAATTTTATTATGCCAATTATGAGCCAATGTGCACGTTTCACTGTCTTCTGTTATCACAGAAGATGACAACTTATTACTCTTATCAGTAATCAATGCATGCAACAGGCAAAAGTCTTTTGCAGTACTCTAATCTTATTGGTAAAAGCGTGGTATCGTACCGACCTGATGGTCTCATGGTAGCACTGACACGTCTCTAGGTTGTTAATAAATGGGAAAAGGAAAAGCTAATGATAAAAAAAAGTAGAAATGAACTTTGAACACCTGTAAATTGGAAAAAAATCTAGAACTACAGTTCACATAGGTTGGTTAATGATTGAAGACAACCAAGAAAGAGTCATTATATAGCCAAACTTTTCCCCTAAAAGTGATACCTACAAAAACAAGAGACTTTGGGAGATGAATTTTCATTTAACTTTTCCTGTTCTTTATCTGATATGTCTGTTTAGATATCTATCACATGAAAGTGTTACTTTATTTTCATTCAGCTTTCCTTCTGCATCTGCATTTCCCTATTGATGTAATTTTAGTCTATACAATGCTGGTAGTTTGTGCAGATGACTGTGAAATACAATAGGCTGCCCCTCTAATTTACTTAAATGCTACTGAAAAGTTGCTCTGTGATGGGAACTAGTGTTTTCAGTTTTCCCAGTCCCTGCTTCCCTTAGTGATCTTGAACAAATCATTGTATGTAATTGTACCCTTATCAAGCCAGCTGGATAACTAAGTAAAAATCAGTTCTCCATTGAAAACCAAAAGCTATGTCTAAACTGTGCCTTCTTAAATAAACAAACATGGGTGAGACCAACCCATTTTCCTTTGGGACCATTGTGAGGGAGTCAAGCATTCCAAATGCATTTCTAAACCCAGAAGATGGGTTCCAATTTGGTCTTGAAAGACATTTTTGCTAGTAATTAACATGCTGGTTTTGCACAGAATAAAGGATCTTAAGTATTTAGAGGCATATAATTATAGTGTTTTTAAAAGAGTCACTATCTTTTAAAACATTAGTTTACTTGTTCACTTCAACCAGACTAGATCTCAACTATTACGTTTTTAAAGCTCTGGTGGCTTACTTAATGAATGCCTGTGACTCACATGGCCTATTATTAGTCCTTCGGAGCATACATTAGCTAAAAAAATTACAGCAAGCTAGCTTTTATGTGCTGTTCAGCAGAAAGTTCACTGTATTCTATAAACCATCGCCTTGTAGTTCCCCTTTAGCTGTTAATAATGATACTGTAACCTACTGGTTTTGGGTATGTTTCATTTTACTTCCTAATCCAAATAGTATTACATACATGCACCTTGGTGATGGTGCTATCAAACTGAAATAATAACAATATTTAACCAGTATAACTACTATACAGGAACAGCTTTTGACTACTGTATTCATCTGAGGTTATTTATTAACTCTTTATGAACATTTGTTTAAAGGCCAATTACCTTCATCTCTCGTTAGCCACAAACGATGGTGAAGGTGCTCAGACTTTTTTTCAGTGAAGTCCTACATCCATCTGTTCCTGACAGATTCATATGTAGGGACTATCCCTATAGTAAGTATACAGTGTACGTGGAATGCCCACACAAAGTCACGAGAATTACAAGTTGAAATAATGTTAACTTTTTATGTTACGCAATCTGTTTATTTATATGATTTTGAAAGAGGAATTTGGAAGATAGAGAACTTTCGAGAATGGAAAATGACAGTCAGCAACTTTTTTTCCTAGTCTGAATGTGTGGGAATTCCACCATTACTCTATTTTTGGTCTGACCTTTATACAGCATTTTTTTAAAGATTATTCTACCCTTACAGCAAATTATGAAGTATTTTCAAACAAAATTGTAACCTCTTTGCAACAGATTTTTGTTGATTTTTAACTATCCATGGTTTTGAAAGAGCAGTAGATACCTTTTGTGGTCTATAATATAGTTTTATAAACAAATACTACAGGAATAATAGAAAAGAAGATCAGAGCTACATAGGATCCAAATGCCCATTTCTTTTGATTCTGCAGGCTTCTGCAGGTTTCATTCACAATAAATGCTACTGGATTTTCCCACAAGTGCCACCAATAAAGATTTAAAATTATTTTTTGATTGTATTTTCCAACTTCTCTCATATTTGAACAAGCACATAGAACAGGCCTCCCTTTCCATTGTTCCCTAATTATAATGCAATCTAAATGTTCATTCTACCTCCTACTGTCAGATGCAATCTTTGAAAGAAAACTATACTTAAATCAGTACATTCAACTGATCTCTATATACCTTAAGGCCAACAGTGGTTACTATCAGATGATAGCGAAATACAGGTTTTTAAATACACAGTGGCCTGGGTAAACTTTTTTTCAGATTGATACTGCAAATAAATCAACAAAAATCCACACTCAAGTGGCTCACATAAGAAGTAAAACTCCCGTGTCTTCTCCCTGTGCATGAGGAGATACTTCCATTCCTGTATGGGAAATATATGAGTAGGAGGAGCAGGATTTGGTCCACTGGAAGTATGAAAGAAAACCCTGTCAAAATATGGTCTGTTATAATCACAGAGCCTGTAAGAAAATCAATTCTTAAACTACAAAAAACTCTTGATTATTAACAAATAGACTGAAATGTTCTACATCCTTTTTATCACAATTTGCTGCTGCTGTAATTGTAATGGGTACTTTGTTGTTATAATATAATCAATCTTAATTTATTTGCTAATTATCTGCTAAAAGAACAAAGAGAAGATAATTTATAATAAAAGCCCATCTGCATGGATTTGTGCAAGCATATTTGCACATTCTAACATTCAGTCCAAAGACATATTGATTATATCCAAGAGATCTATTCGTTAACAGATTTGGGGCCACAAAAATGGATTAAAAACAGTAATTCCATGATGCAAATAAAACAAAGCACTTACAGTCATTCTAAGAGGCAAATCTGGTTGTGATTTCTGGCAGAAATCAGAGTACAGCTTCCCTGTATGGAAGATGATTTATGAAGCTGATGAAGGAACAGCACTTCATATGTGCTAGAAAGACTGGTGCTGTGTTCTTAAGCACATACTAAGATTGGTTGATCACTGCACTGAACACATCTATAGCATTAAGGCTGCTGTAAAGCTACTCTCATTTGCTTCATGTAAAGTTCAACTACTGAAACTTGGCACACAGAAAAAGGCTATTAACAAAGTTATTAAAGGTTATTAGCAATACTTGAAAGGAATGACTGTTGTTGCCCTATGTAACTATAGCAGAAAATTACAGAGTTAATCTCATTTAAAACCCTAAAGTCACTGAAGAGGAAATAGTAATTTGTATAGGTTGTTTCAGAGGACAGATAGCAATGAATTCATACTCTTAACACATCATATGCTATACAGCAGATTTCTCAAATCCATTACATATTGCACCAAACAGTGTTCAAATAAATACTAAACATCTGCCTTAAGTTTCACCATCAAATACAACTATAGTGCAATTAAACTTGTTCCCTCCTCTTTGGTAATTGTCAAGTAGTTGAGATGATCTCAATGAACACAGATTTTTTGTTGGTATCTTAAGTCATTATGTCAATACCCACAGTCTGGGTAGGGCAGCTATAATATATGTCTTGTCAATACACATTCTATATTTTAAAACATTCTTAGAAGGAGGTTTAATTTCAGATTTTTGTATTAAATTAGGCATCTTCACTTAATCATTAAGAATTCAAATTACCAAGATACAAACCCAGTTCATCTTGTCTACATACGCTCATCTACATACTTATACACCCTTAAGTAAACTGGGAGACAACTCACAAATTAGAAACTCTCTATTCAGAAGGAAGGAGCAATTGTTTATGCAGCATAAGCACAGCATTCTTGAACACAGACCTAAGAAATTCTGGATTTAGAGAAAGCTAGTGGGAAATCCAGGTGTTGACATTAGTGCCATTTCTATAGTGGAAAGACACAAAACCTCATTTGCAACCTTTAGCTGTTAACTCTGAAAAAGTTAGTGCCTTTGTGCAGAAGACATCATTGAATTTTAATTTCCTGCATTGCATTTAAGCTGTGAGTATTCTGCTATTTTTATCAAAGTTGTCTTTCCTTTTAATTACATTTAGGGCAGATTTGGTTTCCTGTGATTAATGTGTAGGTGGCAAAACAATACTGAAGAGTTAATGATGGGATAAAGATTGTATTTATTTTACTGATTTGTTTCCGGCTTATCCATAGATTCCACGTGTGTCTATCCTCTCAATGGTACAGAGTGGTAGATTACCTTTCCTCTTGTTCTGGCTGCAGCCTTCTGAGGGGAAGGGAGGGGAGCTACCTGGAGAAGCACCAACCTTTCTGGAGCAGCAGAGGGTGGGGAGGGCACAGCAAGCAGGGAACAGCAGGCAGGAAAGCTGGAAGTAACAAAAGGGTTTGCTTACAGCAGAGAAGAGGCTCCAAACCAGACCTACAAATAAGGGTGTTTCTATAGGAACCTAATGGGGAGCAGTGTCAATCACATACAGATTAGGAGGTTGCTGAATGTTGTCCAAATGGAAGGCAAAATTGAGCAGAGGGATTCATCCATAAGGCACACGGGGCAGGAGGTTATTTGCAAACTTACTCAGGCTCCACTGACAAGCCTCAGTTTTCTCCATGAAAAGCTCCTCTTGCTCTCGTTTGCTATTTTGTGCGCTAACACCGTCTCACTTTAGAATAAGAAGCTTTTGGTTTCTTTCAGCATGTTCACAATCCTACAGAAACCTTCCCTGGTTTTAATGCTAGAATTGTAAACTCTGGGAAAAAAAAAAATAGAACATCTTATTTCCTAACTTGGTTTCTGTAATATCAACAAAGATAAACTCCCATTGTGACATACACACTCTGCTGTTGCCTAGACATGAGATTTCCACCTCTTTTGGGTCCAATCATACACAATACATCAGTTTCTAGACACAATTACCTGGTAAGAATTCCTATTAATTAAAATATCCTTCTTTCACATTACTCACTTTTCTAAGTTTGTGTGCAGTTTGAGTCAGATAATACTGGGATCTGTACACTTCTCGTTTTTAAACAACTTATTTCAGAATAAATTCTTCTGGCATCTGGAAATATGTGGTCTTCCTTCACTACAGCTCAAGGCTGTTCCTCAAATAAGAAAAGAGGGACTATGTTTTTTTATAAGGGTACGTGCAATCCTAAATACATTTCCTACCGTACAGTTTAAAATATTTTTTTCTAGCTTTCTCTTTCATAAGACTTTTTCCTTCTCTAAACAGGGTTGACAATAAGGACAAAGTAAATAAAAACATTGCTGTCTGAACTGAAGCAGCAGAACAGCCTTAAGAAAATCCTTAGGGTATCACTTAGAATTACACAGATAAGCATCTGTGACCACAGAGACTCTTGTAGTAAAAAGAACTGTTAATTGAGTTCTACTGAGCACATACACTGTGCTCTCGAGCTGTTCAGCTGTCTCCTTCTGTGTCTTCCATTGCTTTGCTTCTCTAACAAAATAATAGCCCTTTAAGTTGACAAAAACATTTATGTTTTCACTAGAAACAGAAAACTATACCAAGGTCTATGCAATAATCTTTAAATCTTGCACTGAGAAACTGAGAAATTGGCAGGTAAACCATCCCCCTAGAGATGAATACAAGCAACTTCCTGGCAGTTGGCTTCGTACGCCCAGTTCAGTCAGATGGAGCAGTTCTAGCTCTATGGGTTGAGGGCTAGATAAGTGTTTTTCACTTATTGTTGGAAAATAAATTTATTTATTCTAAGCAGTCCAAATAATTTAAAATAATCTAGATAACCCAAAGATAGATGTCAAAGTCTGAAACACTATTTCTTCATGCTCTTATTTACCAGTTCTGCTGGCAGAAGCATTAATTGAAGTCTGCTAGCTATATAAAGGAAAAAACAAATTAATAGAGGATTGTTCACTTGGTTTACTACAAATTAGAATGTATTTGCAAGGGAAAAAAAGATTCAAACAGCATTTCCTTTCTTGCCATTGTACAAAAAAATAAATCATTGTTCATTTAAAATAATAGCTTTTACAGAATGAGTCTACTTTTTTCCTTACCGGAAGACTGCAGGAACGAAACACAATTAATGCATTTGTTGCCACTGCTGATTAAAATGAAGATTTAAAGCCCTCTATATCCTGTCTTAAACCAATTTTAAAATGTTTATTTTTCAGATAAGAATGTCAAGATCATGGTAATTTCAGAACAACAGTTTATAGTCTGCAGCAGTGGCTGTTCCATGGATCTCAGAATAACAAATTATCCCTCAGTCCAACCAGACGAAAATCTTGAAGATGTTTGCTAATACAGCCTACTAGTTACAACCTCCTCCCCTCAAAAGTAACTATTTTCATTATTGTTTTGATTCATAATTCTCAAATTAAAAACTTTCCCTCTATTTCTGTTCTAAGCTAAGGACTAAACAGATACCCGTTGCTGATTAATCCCTCGATTTGCATAAATACGACTGGGAAAAAGCCTGAATGAGCATGCAAGACTTCTGCTCTATTACTATACAGAAGATAGTTTCATCACACATGTCTGTCTTGGGTTTATTAGTGTAATAAAACTAAAAAGCTTGTCTTATGGTACCCATGGCCGGCATATGACTTTGGACTTAACCAAGCATGATCATCATCATCTCCTTCTCACTGAAAGAAGATACACAAAATACCTAAGAACTTGTGCTCCAGATCTGAAATCACCAGCATAAACACTAAGGATATGGTGCAAACTGCATTGTAACTAACTCAGCAGTTTTAAGAGAGGACAATTTCAGAACCGGTACATTCAGTTTACTTCAAAGGAGTTCAGTTTCTTAACTTCTGTAAATCTCAATGTTTTTAAAAACCCAGAATAGATGAGGTAATGAAATAATTTTTTTGTGCAGCAGGAGATCACCATCTGCAAAACCAGCACCTTCCATGTACTTGCACAAAAAAAGGTAAAATTTGGCTGGGATCCATCTGAGGACACCCTGTCACACCTGAACTGTGCGTGCTTTCTGGTGCATATTTAAATTTGGATGTGTTAACTACAGCAGACCCTTACAGTGTTGCCATGCTGCAGAGCCTGTTTCTCTCACTGCTGTTAGTTTCACAGATGAAAAGGATCTGTTCAAGGTAAGGAAACTGTTGGCAGCAAAATAAAGTAGCCCTTGGTAAGAGATCAGGTGGTTTCAATGTCTTGGCAAGAATTCAAAGTTTCCTTCCTTCCTTTGTTAAAACACTTGATCCTCTATTCTCTGTACAAGGCATATGGAAAATTCTGAAGTGATTATCCATTTCTTTATTCTTTTCCCTGCCTGGAACCAGTGTAATGTCAGAGGAGAGAAGGACTGACTTTATATGAGTACATATTCGGTTTCAGTTCTCATGCGTAGCAGATCCTGGATTAGAACTATGAATTCACAACTTACAGGACTCTTCATCCAGCATCTGTCACTACATTTTCATTCACATCAAAAACAACATATAATTTTGATTTAGTATTGACACAGAAAGATGGGGAGAGAAGCAAAAATGTGAGCTGCAGAAACAAAAAAAATCACCATGAGGGAAATTCAGGAAAATCAGTATTTGAACATTTATCCATTGCAGAGAAGAATTCTCATTATGGGATATCTCATACTAAAATGAAAGCATGAGAAACTACTGATTTTTAGGTTTTATCAGACAATGTAGCATCACCAGATCATTTTAAACAGCACACAAAGTATCCCAACCATTTAGTACAGAGCACATTTTCTTATTGCTTCCTCTGTATAAGATGAAAAGATGCAGCTGTGCAATACAGCTATAGAAAATAGCAGCCCACATTTCTTAAAAAAGTGCTGAGAATATTGCTGCTTTTACTATCTATTAAATAAACAGATCTGAGTATCAATAGATGCATAAATATCTCATTACACAGCCTTTTCACAGCCTCTGAGTTCACCCTTTCTAATGCAGTTCCTTAAATATTACTTTTTTGTACAAGTGTGCTCTGACAGCTCATTGGTTTGAGGGTAGGTTCCAGATTTCAGCACCCTCATTTCTCACTTTCAGTATGTTAAGAGTGGGAAACCAGAAGTTTACATACTTGTACACAGTGTTGGCAGCACTTATCAAGTATCTGGAATTAAGTCTTTGCCATGACTCTGGGCAGCAAGATATTTAACTTGGTCTCCTCAAACTCTATTTAATAGTAGGATGAATATTTATTTCTATGTGGATGCTGATTAAAATAGCCTGTACCAGTGATACAGTTTATTTACAGACATGTACAGTAATTGTACTAAGGAACTAATTGTACTAAGTGAGTTAAAATCAGCTCCTCTTTGCTTAAGAAAGTATTCCCTAAGCTGTAGTCTAATTTTCAATGTATGTTGCTTTCATACTTTTCATTTTTTTGGACACCAATCAATTGTTGATCTCTCATTGTATTTTCACAGTAGCTCTGTCTTTACCAACTCCAAAATGATTTTGTGCTCAAAAATGGTCTGTTTTCTGTGTGCAGAAATGCCTTAAAATATCAAGTCCTACTGGAGGATCGTACAGAAATGAGTCTGGAGGAAGGAAGGAAGGAAACAGATACCATGAAAAGAACATAAAGAAAAAATTCCCATATTCATCAGAATAAACTTCTTTGCCTAATGACTGTTCTGAAATAAGCTTCATAGTTCTTGTATAATTAGTATAGAATAAAACATATTTACAAGCCAGATACCATATCTGAGGTGACTATTCTGTCAACTGTCTGTATGAGTTCAACAGAGAGTTTCCTCCTGTTGTTCATGACATCCTGTTGGTACTATGTTTTGGGAACAGAAGCAAAATTCTTTTGGGCTTGTTTATAAATCAAGTAATCATAGCTCTACTGTCATTTATCTAGAGAAAAGGTTCCTAACAGTTTGGTCAAACTGACTCGAGGCATCATGCAACATAACTCCTTTTTCTCCACTTTCATGTTACTAAAGCCACTTCAGACTTCCATGCTGACGATGTCAGAAGCAAGACCAAGCCCTTAGAAGCAAACACTGTGGCGATACGCGCTGCTCTACGTCCTCCTGAGAAGTCCTGAATATCAGAACAACTTATCTCTTTGTAGGTCCATCAATGTGTTTCCATAGACTGACATAACTAAGCACTGCAGACTAGCAATGTAGTTAAAAAACCTTTCACTGCTGTTCAAAACGTGTTCAGTCAAAACAGTATATATATTATTCTAGGAATGCTTGCAGACATGATGAGCAACAAATCTGTCCTTATTCGCAATACTTTTTACCCCAGCGATTCAAAAGTCACGAGACATGTCTAGCACATCCCATGTCATGCTCACATGAAGTCCTGCAAAGCAAATATAACTGAACATTCCCATACAACAGCTGTTTTGTTAAACAGTTACTCCACTATTGTTAACTGAACTACAAGTTATGACAACTGATATGTCCACAGTCATCCCTTTGGCATTCTTTATAACAACATGAATCACAGAAAGATTCATCATGAGGCACTCTCATCATAACGACTTGTATACACTGTGTCATTCAGCTTTGCTGTATCTTTCCACTCTGTAAAATGCAATTGCCAGAGTAACTTGACTGAATCATATAGGCCAACATGTAGGTTTGGTAAAGGAGAGCTCTAATAAAATACATGTCAAAATTGATTAGTTATGTTTAGCTTCAACTCATGGTTGTGCGCAGAAGAAAATGTTCTTTCTTAGTAAGTTATTCTACCAAACACTGCAATAGCACCATATTGATGTACACACAATCGGACAAAAAAACCCCAACAACCCCAAAAAAATCCCCACTTGGAAGAAACTGGCCTACTAACAAAGCTCAGACATTGAAAAGCATGGATAAAGATCACAAACAGGATAAAATAACTACTAAAATAGATTGTGCTCGCACTTGGTCAACAGGAAAGAGGAATGAACCACTGCAGCTGCTCCAAGGTGGTCAGAGGAAAAGGAATAAAACTAAAACATCCAGCAGCCCTTTCAAAGAGACTCGGATTTTTTCCCCATGTTTCCTCCTACCCCCAAAGCCTTTCGGCACCTAGAATGATGCCTGACTGAAACGGTGTTGACAGCTACACTTCACTTTTGTCTGTCCAAGCTACAGAATTAAGTTTCCCTGAAAGTTAAAGTGGCTTCATTCAGAATCGTGCCAGCCTTCTGGGGGTGACGGAAGAGAGCACAGATGTGGGATACATGTCAGAACAATATACCATGTCACATAAAATAAATAACTCAAGAGAATGGTGTGAATGGTGCTACCTGCAGATGTCACCAGCTCCATCTTCCCATGGATGCAGGTACTTGCATGGTAAGAGTCACAGTGACACCCACTGTGTTCTTGCTCTTTTCAAGGCAAGAGATTTCCACTCCCCTATGAAAACTGAGTACTCATTCACACTTTTGCAAACGCAGAGGACTGACTGGTAAGAATTCTATATTAGCTCTGCTCAGGTTCAGTCATATAAATGGAAGTCAGAGAAATACTAAACAATGTTTACCTAAGAAACACTAACCTGTTAGTCTATTTATTTAAATGAAATACTAGAGTTATTTAGTGTAATAACACAATGCCTAATTATAAAAAGTCATAATACTTAATTGAATTTGTTTTTGGTTTCTGTCCATGCATTCCCTAATGAGTGTCTGAAGCTCCCTAAGGCTATCATCATGCAGCGTTTCAAATGTATTCACTAAGCCAAAATGATCATAGGTGACTTTACCCATAACATTACAAGTGATAGGTCTCATACCATAAAATGCCAGTAATTTCTGCTGTCCATAGATTTCAAAATTGATGGGTTTATCACTTGGAAAAAACATGTTTTGCCTATAGCTAAAGTCCCAGAACTGGTAGGATTTTTCAGTACTTCTGTGGTGCTGTGAGCCATACTTGCTAAGATCTTAATTCTTAATTTCAATCCTGTTATAGAGAACAAACACTGTGCGTAATTAAAATAGTTTTTTACAATTCATTACTGCATAAATAAAGGATTTTAAATCTTCTGGTATTAAAAATCTAATTATAAAAAGATACAAATTATTATCGTAGAAAAGCAACTTACATATTTTAAGGTAAATGACACGAGTATACTTATGTATCTTAATCATAGATGTGGATATTCAGATCAGAAAAAATTTACATATATATCACTAAAAGCTGTAAAAGCAACAATATTTTACATACAGTATTACAAGCATTTTATTTCCAAAAACAATGTGGATATTAAAAGTATATAAAACCATGCATCGCTTTATAGCTACACTGCACAATTAGAGGCATCTGCTCTAAGCAGAGATCTCATCCGAGGTTCCATTTCTCATTCTGTCTCAAGTATTGTGTTTACTGAGAGGCTCTTAACGTAAAGTTGTCTTCCCTAATATGGATGCTACTCAATAGCCTGGAAATTGCATGCAGGTTCCAATTACTAAATCAGTTTCATATGGAATAGAAAAGCGAAATACTTGCTGCAACACCAGGTGTTTAGTGGCTAAATGAGCCTGCACCATGTTACAACTGAAGGCACACAGCTAGAGCCTTATTACCCCTTACAAATAATCTCTGTGAGCAATTATTTCATTAGGTTAACACTAAACCTCATTTTGTCTCTTTGTGCTCAGTGAAATTGGTGGGGTAATGGTAAGGGTAACAGGGATGGTACCAAAGAAAATTTGGACTCGAGACAAAATGGAAAGCTTTTCCTTTCATATCCTCTCAGTGCCAGCAGCCTTTCTTCAGTGTTGTCCAGGGTACTTTAAATAATGTTCTTAAAAGAACAGATTTCAAGCCATTGCAAATCTCACATTTCAGCGTTCTTCAGTTACAATTATCAACTAGTTCTAATGGCAGTACTAACTAACACAGCGCAGGAAAGACAGCACTGTTAGTGCAATCACTGCAGCGAGGCCAGGGCACCCAGTGACCTTTCACAGATGGTATTTCATGCAATTGAGTTCACAGTTTATTTTTTTAGATTAGATTAACATTTGAATTCATCTTGTCTGCCTGAAAAAGAGGCAGGCAAATGAGACACCACAAAATTGGCAAAGGAGGAAAAAGAGAGACAGCTAGAAGAAAAAAACAGCAGTTTCAAATTACGTGATTTTCTTTTCACAGAATCACAGAATCACAG
>NW_010157245.1:0-6853 GCF_000695765.1 Mesitornis unicolor
CTGTGATTCTGTGATTCTGTGAAATTCTGTGTTTCAGTATGACCAGTTCTGAAATCACACATCTAGGAACAAAGGTGTTCCTGTGCTTGAGATTGCAAGCATTGTCTCAGAAAACCAGTATCTGGAATAAACTTTGAGATTTTGGTGGCAACAGAATGAACAAAATAAGGTATTAATGAAATGCCATGGCCAAAAGGTAGAGCAAGACCTGAAGATAAAGACAGAAACTGAGTTGACAAAGAGTAGGGTATCCATACATGCAAGAAGAGGAAGAGAAAGGGAAGAAGCTTAACTTTTTTCCAAATCTTATCTAAAGTCTACGATTGTACACTATTTTTTTCTTTGGACATGTACATAGTAAAAGCCGTTTATTTTTTCCCCTTCTTACACAGACCTGACTTTCCCAAACACATGCATTCACTGCCTTCTTCAGGACTAAAGTGCTCCTCATTAATCTCTAGCTTTTTGGAGGTTATCACTTTATCTTTTTCTTGCTTATCTTCATTCTGGAACTCAATTATAATGACCACATTGGCATGCCATGAATCATACAGGCAGAACACAAATCAATGTAACTGGTACACTTAGTTAAAATGGATGTTACAGAGAGCAGTGGAAATTCATGAACAACTTCCCAAAAGGAGGTGGAAAGAAGGGAAAACTTCTAGAGACCCTTTTCCCAGTATGGGCAGTTACTGTAATAACATTTGCTCAGGCTCAAGATTAAAATATAATCATTTACAGTGCATTGCCTAGGGATGGCTTTTGATGCAAAATAGAGTAATAATGACAATAACAACACCACCACCACTCATAATAATAATTCTTCAATTAATGATTGGATGGGATTGATTCCAGATGAGATAGGAGAATTCAAGTGTCAAATCAAAGATGTCCTTGAAGTGCTGCTCAAGAGTAAGTAGATCTATAGCCCCTTTGGACAGCATTGATGCTACACAGTTGATCAAAATTACAAAAGCCTTTCAGGATTGTTTACTACTGGATGGGAGATGAACTCAAAGAACTACTTAACATTATAATCAGACTTTGTCCCTTCACTGGAATGGTTCTGAACGGCCTCAGTGAAGTTGATAATATAATCCTCCAGCATAAGACCATGCTTTATTACTATACTGAATGAGTTGCTGACAGTATTAGTGCAACAGATATATGGTTTTCAAAAGCTGGATTGATAAAATAGATAAATTATTTTCCCTCTTATTCTTTCACCTGCTGGAAGAGTGGGAGAAATTTTGAACCAAAATCGTTGTCATTTTAACTTTGGCTAGTAAAAAGTGAATTTAAAATCTTTTTATTTGGGTGGTAAAAAAAACCCCATCTCTGCACACTCAGAAACCCAGCCTAACTTTTCCAAGAATCAGTTAAACACTTTCACTACATTTCTCAAGTCTCCTTTAAAATAATTGATTAGACAATATACATAAAACGTACATTAATTATGTAAGAAAAATTTTACCTCCACCTCCAACTTGACACATTTTTCTCACACGAAAGCTGTGAAATTGCTATGAAACAGTTTGATACTGCTAATAATAAATTTCTAAACCTAAGCTGTGTAGATATAAAATGACAAATTTAACTGCATTTGTATTAAAGCAATTTTCTGCCTATCAGAGAGATGAGAAAATTAATATGTAAACCATTAACTTATAGTCAGAAACACTGTGCACTGCAACTGAAATAAAGATTTTTTGGATGTTATCACTTACACTTTATTGCTTTCTCAAAAGGAAAACGCTTACCAAAAATTACAATCACTGCATTTAAAGGAGGCTCATTAGAAGAATATATACTTTGAGGGAAATCATCCATGAATTATGGGACAGCCATGTTTACAAACCTTTTAATAGTTTTTTTTTAATTTGTTTCTCTCGTCTTCTAGCAGCTCAGTGCATTTCCAGTGCAGCAGTCAGCAAACACTACTATACACTGCAGTGTTAATGCTCTGTTGTGACCCTTGCTGTTGACCAAAGCTGACTTGGAGAAATTAAACACATTATTTTAGAAGTCTCATGTATTCATATTTTCTGAATAACAAGTAGGTTTCTTCCTTCTCTGTGCCACCCCTCCTTCAACCTTCATCCTTTCTCCATGCCATGGCATTCTCGTTGGCCGTAGCTTTTTCTTAGCTTTTCATGCAGCACCACCTTCCTTAGGAGCTTGTCACGACTCCTAGTGAATCAGAAGACCCTTGCTGTCAGCATCTGCCATCCCAGCTTAGCTCCCAGGGCTGCAATTGTAGATTGTTATGGCTTTCTTGCACTGTTTGACTCATAAGGAAAGATCCAGCCTTTCCTGGCCTTTCTCACTATGCACTTGCCCTCTTCCTTCTGGATTTTGTTGCCACTTCAGTGTGGTGGTGGTGAAGCAGGCACCTATCTGGGAGGTAGGCAGGGTACTCCATCATTCCCAAGAACCAATTTTAAACTGGTCCCATGTGTATTAAAGCTAGGTTTAATGCAACTTCATCTAATTAGAAGTCTACAGCCCAAATGATGTCTCTGAACTCTGGTTATCTTGTCTGTGAAGATAACTTCTCATCCTCATGTCCTCTCACCACTGCAGTCAGTGGTGACTCTTTTCTCTCCCTTGTGGAAAATCCACCTCATCCTGCTCAACTCCTATCTTATCTGTCCAAACCAGAAAGGAAATAATGTTTTAAAATCTTTGGGATCACAGTCACTGCTCTACTACAAAGTATGCTTGCAGCTAGTCAGCATTAATCTGTCTTCATTGACAAGTGTCTTGCCTTCTCTACCTCTAGCTTGTTTATTCCAAAGGCCACTTTGACCCACTCACTTTCTCACGAAAATATCCCTTGGCACAGAAGTAAATTAATAAGGCCAGAAATACTTGCCGGAAATCTTTCTTACACTGATCAGTTGGAGCATTGATCTACCTTGGGGTGAGAAGAATGGGAATTCCAGCAGGACTAAGTGAAGCACTATTTTTTTTCTGGAAGGACTGGGCAGAGTAAGACGAATAGAGAAGGAATTATAAATGTGTATTGTCCTGTTCCTCAAAACTTTGAAATACTGCAGCTGTGTCCAAATCTAAGCTCTTTTCTGTTGTAACACAGAAAAGTACAAACCAGAGAAGACTTTTTTTTCCTGGTGCTTAGGGGTACAACAGACTTGAACTTGCCTTCAGAAAGGTGGAAATCTCCTGGGGTTCTCATGTTTTTCCTATCTTTGGGACATTTTTTTGGATTCATTATTTTCAGGTACACAACATTCCACGTGTCTTCGAGGTTCTCTTGAGTCTATTTCAACATGCTTAATGTAAAATCAATGGGCTTTTCTCCTATTTTGCTCCTACTGCTGCACCTGAGCTGAGGAAAGGGTTGTATTCTCATTAACTAAACTGAATACAGAATCAAGGAAGTGCAAAATGACAAAACACTAAGAGAACTTATTTCAGATCAGTGAACAACATCACTTGTGTTAGATTACAATGCACTGATCTAATGATCCTGGCTCTCTTTCCTTTGTTGCCAATTTCAGCTATCCTGGAAGGTGTTTCTCTGGGTTTCCCATCAGACTGCACTGTTAACACAGCACTTCTCTGCAAGTCAGAAGTTTCTGGTAATATCAAAGCTGTTTTCAATTGAAAAATTTCACAGCATTTTTTGCAATTGCATTAACTAAAATCATATATCACAAATTCCTTTAGGTCTTATTAGAGAAGGCCTGCGTTGTGTCCCAGATGTGTTTTGTCAATGCTGCATTCCTATCAACAAATACACAAATATCCTCTTTTATCTGCTGGGGAGTCTTAGCTCCTAGAGCCACTGCTGTCATGGCCTTATCAATGTTACCTCAATATAAGACTTTTTAGTATTGTCAGAGAGTGAGAAATTACAGTAGCTGATGGAATAAATCCTCACTGCAGGGTAAACACAAAAAAGCCCTGCTAATATCACCTTTTCCTACACCAGTTGAACGTGGGATGCCTGAATGGGAGAGCAGAAAGGATCAGTCCCTTAGCAGACACCTATCAACAGCATGTCCATTACTCCCTTCAAACTTAATCAGGTCTTGTGGCAATATTTTACCTACCTGCAAACATGATCCCCACAAGAGGCTATTCAGCGTGTGTGCGGTAGCTGCCAACTATCCCACTATTTACATTGAATTGCAGAACCGAGAAGCAGAGCAGAGGAGCTTGACACAGGAGATAGATGAGTTCTACAAGTATGATTTTTCCCCCACACAAATGAAGGCAGCAAATTCAGCTGCAATACGCAGCATCAAGATATTTATTGCTTGCAGGTGTTCATGAAAATATATGAGAATCCCATGAGGTTCACAGATTTTAGAAGGAATTATTGTGCACCTGGAAATTTGTCCTGCAAAGTGTAGTATTTGTTTCCTGTTGTTATTTGCTGTCCGTTCTTTTCTAGTCACCATGCATTATTCATGGTTGTACTTGTAGGAGAGCCAAATTCTACAATACTCTTCATCAACAAGAGGGAACAACTCAGATAGAAAATCCTCCTTGGGAAAGGATGACTTGTTTGTTTAACAGATCCAGTGTAGAGTGAGTTTACCTTCTTGAGTTTTTCTTTTAAAGCTAAATTACTGTAACCTACCTCCAGAAGACAAAGAGAAGGAAAGCAAAGCCAGTAGCTTTAATATCTTTGCCATGTGGAACAAAAAGCTGCCTTTGTACTAGGTCTATTGTGCAAAGCCAAACCTTTTATAAAGACTTTAGGAAGCTGTGTACAATTCCCTTTCCTTGGAAGTTTCTGAGAAAAATACAAACTCTTTTATGCAAAGTGCACGTTTCCCTCTCTTTGCTGAGGAATTAGAAATGGGAAAACATGCTCAGGTGAACCCTTCCTCACACATCAAGGATCCCAACAGTTCACAGACACGATGCAGGCCAGTTCTGCCAGCTTAACGCACTGTGGGGTCAGTCATGAGACTTATAAAAGACAGTTAAATGCCAAAAGCTATGGTACATAACGTGACAGAATACACAGATGGTCTCGCTGACAGGTAAAAGGATTCACAACAGATCATCAGGAACGTGCAAGAGGTGTAACCATTAGTGTGGTCAAAGGGATGCATTTTGGCCAAGGGATAAACATATTATTTGAACAATTAATTTGGCATGCATCAACTCTCTTCAGCCTTTAGGAAAAAATGTGATGATGCTCCCGTAGTTTCTTGGCCAGTGAGAATGGAAGCAATTTTGCAAATATTTAAAAATCCCAAATCCTTTCCTAAAAGCAAAACAAATGAAAAAAGTATCTGCAAATATGAGGAAAAAAACAATCAGATACTATCCTATACATTGCCGAGCTGTTTGACATCATCAAAACACTGAGATGGGCACAATTTTTGTTAGGTTGCATTTTCACAGAAAAAAAGATTAAACTTCAAAATATTAATAAAACATTTCAGTTTTTTCTTTTTTGTTTTTCAATACTATCCTGTACTGAAATGTCAGCTTTTGAAATGTAATCAAAATTTAAACATGTTGTGTGAAATAATGTGCATTTTTTTAGTGTTTTTGTGAAATCTATTGCTACACTCTTCAGTCATATCTAATAGTTCATTGTTAATAAATCAGTCAGCTGTCTAGAGTCATGAATAAAATTGGACTACAGAAGACTGAGAAAATTCTGTACTTCTAACAAAGGGTTTCCCTTCTAGCATAATAGTAAAATTATTATAATTACAAAATAGAGCTCTTTCACCCTCTTACAGCACAAGAGGAATAAGACAGCTTGATATAATGAAGGCAAATTATTAATGATGGAATATAAAGAACTTTTTGCATGCTGGCTTGTCCCCATGAACAGCAGGGATTTAAACACAAAACCAAGTAGCATTGCATCAAAAGAGCCAAAGTCCTCTGTTTAGCTTCTGTGCTTTCATTCAATTTTATATACATCTTCTTCAAAATGTTACATTGTTAACTGTTCTGGCTTGATATGAATAAACCTCAGATCCATAAAGGAGGTGGTCAGAAACCCTGTTAACTTGTCTAAACCAATTCGGATGGCTCAGCTTGCCCTTCTGTTTCTCTTCCCATCGTTTTCATCCCAGGTGTAAAATGTTCTTCCATTTCCCTTTTGGTTTAGAGGGGCTGAATCTGCAACAGTCTCACCCACCTCCTCCTGGATGAGGGACAATATTTCTATTCACTGGAATTCAGCTCCCATTTTCACACACCAGTTTCCCAGCTCCTGCCTCCCCCCAGTTTCATAGCTCATGAGAAAAATGATTGCTCCGTTATAACATTTCTGTCACTAGCACAGTAAAATGGGTTGGAGGCCTGTTCACAATTTTGTTTTCAGTCTGTTTGGGAGGAAGAGATAAGACTGCCCCTTTCTGAGAACACGTGGCAAAGTGACAGCTTTAATTTAAAATGCTTTACACCTCTAGCAGCTGTGCCTTAGCAGGTCTCAGAAAATAATCATAGGGGACTTTTTTTTTAATACTAGCCTCAAATTTTTCTCTTGGAATTTCTCCTCCCTGCTAAATGACCATCAGACACTATTAAAAATCTCTGCTGTTATTCTTAGTATTTAGACAGGGTGATAATAGTCTCCCTAGACCACTTTACTCCACTTACTGGAGAAACAAGGCCAGGCCTCCATGCTCTGAAACAAATAATGTTTGGACTGAGGCAGCCTTGAAACACACTAGAGGAATTAGATTAATTAGAAAATTAACAGCCTTTGAAAAGCTTGCAGTAGAAACGTTTGCCTCTCCATCCCCATCCCAAGACAAAACCCACATTACACCTCAAAGCTTTGCTGTATTTGAATGTATAATTATTAATAGCAAGGTAATATTTCCTTAGCATTGGCAGCAGAAAT
>NW_010157245.1:6884-13719 GCF_000695765.1 Mesitornis unicolor
GGAAATGAAATAACAGAACAGAGCAACAGAAACAGATTGCACTGAAGATTTTCTAATTTAAATAGACAAAACAAAGAGTTAAAAATAAATCAGAACTCATAAGCTCAGAGACACACTTACAACACAGGTCAGGAACAAAACTGGAAATTACTTCAGATGTTTTGGCTCCCAGTCCAGTCATTCTGCTGAATCTTTATTTCTCCTTTAATCTTTTAGGCAGATAATAATAGTTTTCTTAGTCATTGGGGAAAAAGAAAACCCATGACCTCACATAATTTTTCATTCCATTTGCTTACATGACTGGCCTGGTATTTGCATAGCTAAAAACCTCTCCCTCATAAACACTTTTTATTTCACATGCCTAACTAAGAATTATTTTGTGATAAAATTGTCTAAACTTCCTCATCATTAACTTCTTTAAATTATACTGTCTGAAGATGTTTATGGATTAGCTAAGTAATCTACTGTGGAGCACAAACTGCAAACCAAAGTGAAATTGAGTTCCCAACTGACTGAGAAGGTAATTAATGATTTAACTGCACAACTGTTAGCAGATCTATAATGCAACTTAAAAGCTAATTGAGAACTATACAGCCAAAGGAAAGAGGAAAGCATAGAGCAGCCACAATACTCCTTTGAGTAGTATTTGGTCAGCCTGCTGTCAGAGAAAGTGGAAAAATAGCTATCCCTGCCTCATATAAAAATAAAGACACTATACAAAAATACGTGCTAGCTTTGGGGAATTGGCATTTTATGATCACCTCATTAAGAGGGCAAGTTTCTAGCAGAGCACTGAATTCCACAACTTCCCCTTCTCCCTGGCCAGTAGCATTAACGTGCTCTATTTCTCTCCCCACTCACAATGCATCAAAACCCACCCCAGAAAACCAGCTACCCAGAAGAACCAGGAAATATTTTCCGCTGCCATTTTATAGCCCGGTTACCGTAATTAGTCCCAGCTGACTGAGGAAGCCCAGAAATAAGGCAATAGATTGGGCTATGCTTTTACCTGGAGGAACTTTTCCAGATTCATGGCAGCTGCTACAGAATCTTTAAGGACCAACAGCTCTTTTGCCACCTTATGTCTGAGCAACTGTTAATCTTTTCACAGTACAAGTGAGTATTTAGCATCCTGCCAAAGCCAGGGAAGTGAATAATGATTTAAGATGTGCAAGGATTCGCTCTACTCCATCTATGTGCAATCTCAAAGGAAAGCCATAGATTATATTTACCAGAGAAAGTACATGCCTAAATCTGAATATCATAGCCCTCAAGCCCTATAACATACACAGCATCCATGGATCCCGAATCATTAGGGTAATAGTTATTAGTAAAGATACCAAGGCCAAACTGTAAAATCTGGCAGTACCAAAACCCTATGCCTCAGCATGAGGCATTCCTTTCAGCAGCAAGTCAGACTAGCACACATTTTCCACACCTCTTTGGTAGTTTGGACACCACTACACAAGGTCTTTCAGAAGGCCATGTCGCTGGTCCCTTTTGACATACAGTTATGTAGTTAAAGGGTACCCCAGATGTGAGGGAGATCTGCAGTCACTCCAGTTCTCTCTCTGAAATGACGTGAACTGCATCATCAGCTACTGCCAAGGCAGCTGCCACAACCCGTACCTCACAAGTTGCTCTAAGAGTTAAACTGGGAGAGTGAGGCTACATGTGTACTAACTTTTCCTCCAGTAGAAAAAGTATTTCAGCTTGCATCAATACACTCTGGGTAGCTGTACTACCCAACCTTCCAGTGTCGGTCACTGCAGCTCTCTCTAGCCATATTTTATAAGCCAGAGTGGGTGCAAGTATGTCAATACAAGAAATGGACCACAGACTTTCTTCCTTTTTCAATGCTGCTGTCTCCCCACAAGTCAGAATAAGGCATATGAGAGCCATGTCTCAGGACGTTTCCTCCTTGGCATCTCCCCTTGGCTACTTTTTGTGCCTCCCCACACCTTGTGCTGGTGCTAACAGAAGAGTCCTTTAGGAGAGATTGCTTCCACAGATTTATAGGTAACATTGATTAGGGCTCTGTATTGTATTAAGCAACCAAGCTTCTAAGGTTGCTGCGGACCCTCAGCAATTGTGGATTTACCTGCATTTTTTTACTGTTAGCAGTAAGTTCTTTTTATTGTAGACTTAGCCTGGTTTGAAAATCCCATTATAAACTCCTATGAAAGTGATACATGTGTCAGCAGAGGGATAGGAGCAACAGACAGATAAGAGCCAAGGCCAGCTCTTCAGTAAAAGTCCTGTTACCAATTTGTTAGAGGGAAATACAAAAGAGACCTTCATGTTTTTTAGATATGACAAATACGTAGTCTTGCCCAAATCTTTCTTAATTTGAAGAAAAAATATTGTCTTAATTTCTTCCAAAGGAAGTCCAGTAGAATGGAATGAACGGGAAAGCAATCAAATGCTGTAGGGAATTAATAGTCTTTTATAACCATAAGGTCAGTGAGAACTGGAACGGATTCTGTACCTTAGATATTTGTATTACCCCTTAATCTCCTTTAACGTCCCCCAACATCCTTGTTTTGCTAAACAAAAGTATCTGGTCTGATCTGCATTTGATCCTAGATCATATACATTCAAGTGCTGTTTGCTTATAGTTTTATACTATAGTGTCCAGTATATACTTGCTTGCTGTCTTCTTCCTCTTGAAACTGGTAAGGGACTGAACTGGCTTTCTGCAATTAGGAGCAGTATTTAAATATTTGACCTCTAGCTAGGTGACAAATTCTATGAAGCTGTAGGAGAGAAAACTGCCTGCCTGACTTATTTCATTGAAATTAATCAGTGAGTTCAAAAGGTATTGGAGGTTATGATTTATTAACAAAAAAAACCCGAAACAACCACAATAAAACCATATGAATAGAGAACACAGCCTCTGAATATCTAAACTAAAACACTGACTGAAACTCATGCTAGATTGAAATCTTGGCCTTGATGAAGTCAAAGGTGATTATATTTCAGTCCTGTTTCACCTTACATGTTCTACAAGCCAACCTATGGAATTGTATATCAAAAAGACAGCTGTTTGTTTTGGTAATAAAATAAAAAGAAGATACCGGTAAATCCATCAGTAGTGCTCCCCTCCCTGAAGAATATATTCTCCACAGTCCCTGCCTCTGAAAGGTTAGCTGTCTCCTAAAGGCAGGAGCAATGAAATAACAGCGTTCAGCTCCTACCTTTCTGTTTCACCTAAAACTGTTTTATTTGGAGGAAAATGATCCTACATTTCCTAAAATCAGCACTTAGTTGTGTAGTTGAGCTCCACAGTTACAGGTTAATGACAACAGGTCTTTGATTAAACCCTAAAGTTTTCAAGGTCTGTCTGTTTTTGTTGTATGTCATTACAGTGCCTGACATAAGCCAAAGACTTTCCATGCTTTAACACTGTGCATAAATAAATAAAAAATATTAATAAAATACCCCATGCACAACAATTTGAAGAATCAGAGCAATAGTGGTTTTCTTTTTAATTTGCTACAATCCATTTTGCAAACCAGAATTACAGAACTGAACAGAATGCAGAGAGCCTTTGAACAGGCAGACTGGCTAAAGGTACAGGTTGTTAATCCTCTAGAAATGGCCTGTTATCACAGTGGAGTCCCTCTTTTCAGAAAAGAAGTGAAAGAAAACAAGAGAGCAACTCCTGTGCTTATGTTGTGTTAATTTGTTGCTTAATTGTCATCTTGCAATACAAGTAATGCTTTCTACCCAGGACATCTGCAGGAGCTAAAACAGTCTGTTCACCTGCCCCTGATCCCTTATGAGCTCTCTGTGTCCTGACCAGAGCTGCTGAAATGCAACAGGTTTTCAGACAAATCAGTTTTAATTTTATTGCAGCTTGTCCAAAGCTTAGAAATGCTGTTGTTGCTGCACAGGTGAAAGGAGAGCTAAGGAAGACAAAAATCTAGTCAGAAATACGCCCTTTTGTACTTTCCCTGTTGGCAGTGTGATTTTTAGACAAAAGAAGAAATGTTGCTTGCTGTGTCTGGAGCAAGGCCATTGAAGAGGAGAAATGTGTTGCAGATCCCTGTCACGGGAATAAGAAACAGTTTCATCATCTGCAGACTTCTGAGTCCCTCTAAATAATAGAGGTGAGGGTTTGCAGTAGCAATATAGTATCAAGGCTGTATCAATGTTCTAGGTATCTTAGAGCTGTTAGCACATTTGAATTAACGTAACAATACCTGTAGAAAATACCAGAGGTGCCTATATAGGATAGTAGTTATGAGAAAGCTACTGATGAAGCTTTCAGAATGTTCATTAACTGTGTACTAAAAGATCTATCCTGAATTTAAGATTTCACTAACTACTTACAGCCCTCTCCTTAATGTGAAGTGTGGAGGAACAGTGTGCATAAATGGGATGTGTACAGTGACTATGTATAATCAACAGAATTGAGATGATGTACACAGTGAGCTGGGATTTCAATGTATGAGATACTAAAACTTATTGTACACACAAATACTTTAGACCACAGTTCAGCAACCAAAATCATCTACATCCTGACAAGTCCTGCCTCTTATCTGTAATCTTTCATGTACCCAAATATCAACACAGTGCTGTTGTAGTTACTTTAGGAAAGCTGTATGTAGCACTTGATCATGCTGGATCAGGGAATGTTATTAAACTATCAGACGCAAAACACTAGTAAAGGAAAATCAACTTTCTCATGTGCTGCTAATGCCTCAGCTCAGAGGAGAACCAGTTAAAATGTCCATTTCAATTAAATCAAGTATATACATAACTACTTTGCTAAAGAGGAATAAATACAGGCACGTGCCTTGGCACTCTGTTGAATCCAGGCCTGATATAGCATTTCTCCTTTTAAGCAGGCATTGGGAACAATATGTTCTCATGATATTAATATAATCCATCTGCCAGTTGCATAAAGGCTGGCAAATTACCTCATCGTTTTTCATCCTACGTTACAAGAAAAAAAGCGAAAAAGAAACCCACCCCCAGTATTACTGGGATGCTGAAAAACTGTGAGGGAAAAACTTGATGGTTTCAAAGCAACCCTTGCCATGCTCTGAGCACAGACCTGTACTTCTAACTAAACGTACAAATAATCCCACAATATCAAAAAGTCAGGACAGTCACAACCATACTCTTGGTGTGCCTGGCTGTACTCTTAGAAACTAGAGCAGAGATTCATCTTGGCGCTAACAGTGACGTGCAGTTTACATTGTCCAAGGAGTGAGGTATTCCCCCAGCTGCGATAACCACATCAAGTCATACCTTTTTCCTAGGCAGAATTTTCTAGATCCCAGTAGGAAGGCTACTTTACCCTATTCAGCCCTCCTATTCAGCACTACAGTGCTCCATAAGGACACTATTGATTGAGCTGTGGTGATAAATAGGAATAGGTAAAAAGTAAGCTCTACTTTTGTAATCCTGGGGCTAAAAGTGCAAGAAAAGTTCATTCAAGTACACATACAGAACAAGTATATCACTCAGGGCTAATTAGGTCAGGTGCAGCACTGCACTAGTGTGCGGGGTTTAGATTCAAACAGGTAATTTTGTATGAACTGACTTAGATGCTTTACTATGATAAGTCTCTCTAAATCATGTTCCACTTTGACCTCAGTCAGGAAAGCTAGTTCTTTTTCCTTCTGATGTTAGTTTTTTTCAGGTGAACAATCCTATTCAACTTCTCCATTGCTGTGCTCCAGGGACAGAGAATGACTCTGTTGTGCTTCCAGTTGTAAACAAATCTCAAATGGTACCAATTTTTGTTCTACTTCAATAAACACGCAATGGCTGAAGCAATGTTTAGAAATTTGATTCTCCAAAACTGCATGAATCTAGCAAGGAAAGGACTGCTTGATATTATTCACCACATGGTCTTACATATTATACTGCTATTGATCTAAATAACCTTGGAAAAGCAATCCTGAAATATAACAGGAAATTTTATTTTCATTACATGCATATATTCCATTTATGAAGAAGATTTCACATAAGAACATTAGCTTGTCTCAGATATAAAGTCATCAGTTTTCAAGGCGAAAAGAAATCATAACTGTTAATCTTGACTGACCACCTGCAGAGTACAAGTCAAAGGCGTTACATATCTGCACCTAGACCCATACTTTTTGGCTAAGCAAGATATTCAGAAAATAAGATACCTAATCCTGATAAAAACCTGTGCAAATAAAAATCTTCCAAATGCCATACTGGACCATTCCAATGCTTAATTCTCCTGATGTAAAATGATGACTAAAAGTTATTAATTTCAGTAGAGTTATAACAAATAATACCAGCTGTGCTTTTGGCTTTTGACTCAGGTTTGCTTTGTATTTGACAGGAGTAGTTCTGTTTATTTATACCAGTGTCACCATTGCTTTCATTACAAGGACATGAATCTAGTGCAACAGTTCTAGAGATGGGCCCTCAGTATAGAAGACTACTTAGAAAAACAGATAATAAACTTCTTTCACAAGACTTACACAAACCTGCAATAAAACAAGCAGTAAAAATGTTTATGGATATTTTTATTAGCTTTTCTTTTATTTTCTTCCAGGAATTGTTTTAAATTTGAATCACAATTATCCATACCATGGCTCAAAAAGGAACGATACCATGTTGACTGAGAACTGGCTGAAGGATCATAAACAGGAGGTAAGAATAAATAATCATGCATTAAGATGAGATGCTGTATTCAGAGAAAGAAAGGGACTGATGTAAGGCCTGCTTTTACTTAACAGCATTATTAATGGTCTTGAAGAAGAAACAAACAGGACATTAATTAAAGTCTGTGGATCCAACTGAATTGAGATACCATTGAGAAAGGGAAAATTATACAAAGGGCAAG
>NW_010157245.1:13750-19757 GCF_000695765.1 Mesitornis unicolor
AAAATGAGTTGGGATCAGCACAGGCTTCACCTTGACCAACTGCAGATAATGAGATGAGAGAAAGCAAATTTACACATACATATTCAGTGGATGGAGATTCCCAGGAAGACAATATTAACATAGACATGATAGATAAAGTGAAATAGAAACAAAAATATATTGTGACAGGACAATAAGAAACAAAACGACAAGACAATCTGAATGAGGATGTGGCAGTAAAGCCCTGACTCAGGGAAACATCCAACCTTAGCCACAGCTATTGGCATGGTTCCATAGTTGTTTGGTTTGCATGAACAAGGGCTTCACATGACATACCAAAGTAACACACCTGAGCCTGTCTCTGGAATAATACTACTTTCAGATGCTAGAGATACCTTGAGTAAACAACCAGAAGGGTATTTGAGGGAAAATACAAAATAAGTCCCTAGCTGTCATTTTTAAAAAAGGTTAAATCATAGAACTGCCAGTGCTTATTTTTAATCTCACATCAAGCGTGCAACAGGTACAGCACATTCCTTTAGATAATGTATCATCTTGATCGGCTTATCCTTACGATTAATAGTTCCTACTGGTATCTGATGGACATATAGCCTCCATGCCAATCACACAGAAACTAGACTAATTCCTCACCTCTTACTGCAAAGAAGAAATACCTAAAAACATGGGAAGATTTAGAAATAGAAAAATTCCAAGATCTTGCAACAATTAAAAGGAATTAAGTGCAAAGTACAAAATAAATTAGAGCCCCAAAGCACACAGGTAACTATTGTAATTTCAACTTCACTAGTGAATTCCTCTGAGGTTTCGATTAACCCTTGCTGAGCAACTCATTGACTCAGCTCAGAGATCCGGCTCAGAGCTATGGCCCATGAGGTCAAGCACTGAGTATCCAAGAACAAATGTCTGCATATGAGCAGTGCAAAATATGTGGGACATGAAGGAGCAATCAATATACAGTTAGAGTCATTATGGCACTGCAACAAGTGATTTAACTAGTTTCTTCTTTCTATAGTTTTTAGAACTGACTGATTTTTCTAGATGTTGTTAGTTTCTGATTGTCAAAATCCTATCAGGTGAGTACATTTGTTAACCACCATACAACACAAAATCAGTTAGTACAAAAGTCAAGAAAAAGACAAGAATAAAGATAATTGCTTAAAAAGCTTAAAAGCACTGAATAAAACCTGAAGGTTTTTATTTTCTGCCATTACATGTGAACAACTTTACTTTCATAAATCACAACTGGCAACTAGTTTAACAGCAGAAACTTATTGTGACTGACCATAAATGTGCTGGTAAGAGCAACACATGAATACACAGAAAGTAAGTATGTGTTAGATGCCTCTGTTTAGCAGCTCCAAGTGGCATGAAAATCATTGTGGGAGATTGAATCACATCCTTTCTATTCCCTCCTGATGTAAACCCGAAAAAACTCCTTGTGTTTCACGCAAGACCTCTGTATTTAGTGTGGTACAAGTGTTGAATTTATGAAACTCTGCTGGGAATGACTGAAGTTTCACAGTTTCTCAACCGAGCACAGAAAAACCCTGTATTCATTTAAATGGAAGTCATGATAGATTTACAGATGGAGGAAATGAGAATTAGCTTTGAGAGTAATGCAAGTCATAAAAAAAATTCCAAAGGTAAATTTAAAACAAGAGTACAACCTTGTGTTTTACCCTACTTGCCAGGAAACAATGACTTCTCCCAGATCTTACCCAAAACCGTAAGTGCTTGATCAACCTCTCTCCCCCAAGGTATTAGAAAGCACCTTCATTATCTTTAACAACCATGGGATCAGATAGATTTGGATAACACATTTGTTGATGACTTTTGCTCTGAATAATATCAGGTTAAAGGTCTCCGTGGAGCTCAAGTAGTTTGCTGGGCTATTATGGTAGTAGCAAGCCAATTTCTTTCGTGGGTTGACCCTATGCAAGAGGTCAGATCACCCCATTAGACTCAATATCAACCACCTCCCTGAAACAAGAGATCTGGTTCTCATTTTAAACATTTCCAGCTGAAGGAAGCTCTCCACATTAGTTCAAGTGGGCTGAAACTCAAATCTCTCGTTTTTTAACAAGATACCTTAATCATTCTGTTACCAACTTTTTGTCTGCCTGGGGCTTTAGAAGAAAAGAATAAATATAACATTTTAAGGAGATCATAAAATGCATCAAGGTGTGTAGCTGTTACAAGATAATGATATACTCTAGGGGTATAATGAGGGCCGTGTACCTTAAAGATCTAAGAAATGTGGGTACTTCAGCTGAGTACATTCCCTGGAGTATATAATTCTATGCTAAAAATGGTATAATGGATTATTAAGTGGACAAAAACAGAAAGGCTAAGTGGTTCTGAGCTAAGTATTGTCCCATCATCACAGAGATTGGGCTCTTAATTAGTCAGTTAAATGACTTTCTCCTTTCCATTGGCTTCAGCTACATGTTGTTTCATCTGCAAGCACAATTTTCATTTTTCTAAGGTTGAAAGAACCACAGAAGACTTCAAGAACTCACAGTAGTCTAATGTAACCCTCTAATTTCCTGAGCACATGAAAAGAATAAAATGTTACTTTGCATCAACATCACTAAAATAATAAAAGCAACATCCCACAAAAAAAGGAAAAAAAAGCAAGCAAAGATGAAATAGACATAATCTGTAACATCAGAGTCCTGTATCCATGGTAATAAAACTAAAACATCTATAATGATCTCAAATATCAGATATCATAATTATTCTCTCTAGGTGGGACATCCCATTTAACAGTTCTTTTAATTCTCTTCATGATTCTACAACAGCCAAATTCTGATCTCACTTGTGTTAGTACAACACACAATATGACACCAATAATCTCACACCGGTAGAAAGCAGAAGTAAAACAGAGTGTACCATTCCCATTGCTTCTCCTGCTACCAGCTGTCTCCTATCATCCTATCTCACTTTGTGTAAAGGCTTTTTTAACAGATCTCACATAAAAACAGACAGTCGTTGCTCCTGGGATTTAACAATATATTAATAAGATCTTCTTGGAGCCTTTAGTGGGACCTGTCTCACCTAATTTCACATTCCTTCTAGAGCTTGATATCATTTGGTGTGCTCAGCCAATGGATTCAACACATCTACACACATCTGTTTTGGGAATATGTCTGGTTTGTGCCTCTCGATTGATTGATTGAAGAAGGATACTAGACATCTCAAACTACATGTCTAGCTGGTTGCAAATAGAATTTAGTGACTTATATTGTGATCAAATCAGTATGTTATTATTCAACAAACACCATCAGCTCCTTGGTTGTTTCTGAGCATTAAGCTTCAATGAAAATGCTCAACTGTGCAACTGCATGCATTCTCACATACTTAAAGACTAAACTGAGCTCACAGTGCTAGCATGCACTTCAAACTGAATGGACAAAGAAAACAATATTTCCAAATGTCCTAGATTGTAACTTTTAGAATTAGACATAAATCAGTATATTTTCTGACAGGACTGCTGAACAGTCTTCGAAACTTAGCCATGTCAATAACATGACCTGAGATGGCTGAAGTGCTTAAGTATAATAACATAAAGAAATCCCTTTTCATTGTTTAAAGGTGTAAAAATAAGATTTGCTTTTGTGCCTAATTCTATGTTTATTTCTGTACCATGCTACATATAAGATCTACTTTATCAGAAGGAATATAACATCCTTTGATATGTAGACATGACTTCTTAACAGACTGGATAAACAGAGGATAATATCTGATCTGTTTCATTGCTTGGGGGGGGAATATTAATTTGGCTCATAAGAAAGTAATAATCCATTCTATAAATTTTTAATGTATAATTGGCACATTTGGACATATGAAATGGTGAAATCACAATCCTGTTTCTACTGGAACAATCTATTGAGAAGCACATCTGCACCTGCAGCCTCAAAGGGGTTTCTTTAGATCTCAAATTTTAATTTTGTCTCTCTCTTTTCCAGGAATTCTCTTCAGCCCACTGAGTCATCAATAAATATTCTTGAAGTATATAGATCTGAAGCATTCAAGTAACACTCAAAACTTTGCTTGGCTCTTTTTTTCATCTCTACTGCTTCATAGGTAGTCCAAACTCCTTCTGCAAAGGGAATTCCATCCTTGACAGAATAAATTCATAGATAACAGTGGCTCACATTGTTTTATTAAATAGGTGTAGAAAAATCTCTCACAACCATACAACTATTTTCCTTTTCTCAGAAGAAAATGTCCATACAACTCTTACAACACAGGAACAGATGTTGAGCTAGCTCCAGTGAAGTTGCTCTGATACTTGCCAGGAAAGCAGCCTCCAAACAATTTCTGATTGGTGCTTAAAAAAAAAAATTGCATTTCAGGAAAAAAATAATGCATTTCAATCCAGGATGATTAAAAATTGAGAGATTTCCTATCTAGTTGCTGAATAAACATGACATATTTATACAGTAATAAATTTAATTGTGTCTCAATCTTTCCTCCTGATCCAAGGAAGTAGAAATAGTAATAACTCATAATATGATTAATATTGTTCTTACTGTTCTAATCACAGAAGGCTCATCTACTACAATATTGCATTTGTGTCTACAGATAATTACCTTCCTTCAGAGAGTGGTCTGAATAATAAGCTGGAGTAATTAAAATAAACTGGCATAATTTCAGAGTGCATTGCTACTGTACAAAAGTAACCAGCAGGTCCATTTTGGGGAAGCAAACTTCAGTGTGACTTATTCACTCACAGATGGCAAAGGCAATTTATGGCATCATAGTTTAATTCCTGGCATTTGAAAATTCTGCAAAAATTTGCCGAGATATGTAGAGTTTGAAGAATGCGAATGAGGAATGTCAGTTGTTAAGTATATGACTGCATGGATGCATACAGAAAGTTCCCTTCTTTCCAGCACAGAATCATCTGGATCTTAACCTGTCAAAAAGCTCTGAAGCCTTGCGAAAGGCATCTTTTTCTTTAGCTATCAGGCCCAGGCTCTCAGCCAGGGATACAACTGCATGCAGAACTAATACATATTCATGATTCCTCAACCAATTTTGGCATAAATCCAGCATAAATGATAGACTTAATGCTTATGCTTTCTCATACTCAAGAGAAGTACTATAGGTGAAATTCTTTCTATTTAATTTAAGCCTTCTAAAACTTAAGCATCTAGTTACCCAGGCTCTCTGTGATGCATGGAGCATGGTGTATACAAAGAGCATGACACAAGCCTAACCTAAAATGTTGCATCAGATAGATGGATAAGTTGTCTTCAAAAGGTGCTAATATCTTGTCATTGTCTACGGGGAAGAACCTAAAGACAGAGCACAAACTTGGACTTCTGATTTTTAGAGGGTTAATGGCAAGAAAAGCAAGTTTCTGCATCCAGTCACAATACCCCACAAAGGTACATTTTTCTTCACACCTTTCAGTTAGCTTCCTATTTCTCTGTCCATTCATTACCATTGATTTTGGGCAACCTTTGTGGGAAGGCTGTACTCTGAACCAGGTGGTTACTTGAGATCCACAAAGCTCTTTCATTATAAAACATTTTGTCTATATATTTTCTCTATATAATTTTATTATTTCCTACATCTTCTCCATTTTTTCAATGAGCCACTAAAATATTACAAAAAATAGACACTTTTAATGTATAAATCTTTTGGTATGATATAAAAACCTAAAAATCACCTCTCTATTGCTATTGCTTACCATTTTATAAATGCAAAGGTCATATTGTACTTTTGCTTTTGGCTCATCATCATAACAGAAATAGACGGATAGTTTCTTGCTTATAGATCTTTGTCCAGGTATCTTTCCACACACTCTATATAATGGCTTTTAGTTATGGAAACAAGGTGTGAAACTGAATTTGTGTTTATTAAAATGCATTTTAGCTATCTACTCCATCTTTGCCATCATTTGTAATTCTGCCACCCTTCATCTCTGGTCCTGGTTTTAGCAGCGGTAATATTACATGCAACTTACAGGCAGAAAAGGACCTGAGGATGTTGGTGG
>NW_010157246.1:0-1757 GCF_000695765.1 Mesitornis unicolor
TTGTGGAGTCTCCTTGTCTGCAGACATTCAAGACCCCCCTGGACATGTCCCTGTGTGACCTGGTCTGAGTGATCCTGCTCTGGCAGGGGTTGGACTGGATGAGCTTTCGAGGTCCCTTCCAACTCCTAATATTCTGTGATTCTGTGATACTTTTCAGACTAGAGAAGAGAAGTCTCTAGGGGGACCTTATTGCAGCCTTCCAGTTCCTGAAGTGGTTACAGGAAAGCTGGGGAGGGACTATTTACAAGGGCAGGTAGCAACAGAACAAGGAGTAATGGTTTTAAACTGGAAGAAGGTAGATTTAGACTAGATATGACAAAGAAATTCTTCACTGTGAGGGTGGTGAGGCACTGGCACAGGTTGCTCAGGGAAGTTGTGGATGCCTCCTCCCTGGAAGTGTTCAAGGCGAGGTTGGATGGGGCTTTGGGCAGCCTGGTCTGGTGGGAGGTGTCCCTGCCCATGGCAGAGGGCTGAACTGGGTGATCTTTAAGGTCCCTTCCAACCCAAACCAGTCTGTGACTCTATGATTAGAAATCTAGTTTGGTCCTGGCAGAAGAATGATGGAAATAAAACCTTATTTCCTAGAGAGGAATGACCAAAAAAACCCACGCCAATTTCAAGGGGTGATCCTGAGTGCTGGAATCATTTGGCAGGTTCCTGAATGTATTATGCGGCGTTTGACTCTTTAACATGGCACACCACATTCAGTTTTACCCTGGCTGGTGAGCGTTTTGCAGCACTGATACCTAATTCCTGATGGCAGAATGGAATATACCACTGATCAGTTCAAATTGCTTGCAGGCTCCTCCCCAAGCTGCAATGCAAAATCTAGGCTAGAGCAAAGATCCATGTACTTTTAATAAAAACTGAGCTTACCTTCAAGTTAAAGTTTCCAGAAGAGTTGTGACGAAGAATGGAAAATGCCAAACATCCGGCCATTTCAAGCATTTCCGATCATTGCAGGTGAAAGGCATTAGGAGAGAAACAAAAAGACACTGATTAGCAAAACACAGTGTCGGCTGCACGTATTTGTATCACTCAATTGCACTTGTGATCCCTCTAAAAACCAAGAGTTCTCACTCCAGTCTTTACATTATTTGCCTACACCTGAGATTGGGTTTACAGAGTTCTTCAGAAGGCTGGGCTCCACCTTAGCGTTCTCACTCAGCCAGAGCTCCCACAACAGCCAAGGGACTGCACAGAAGACAAGGAAAGCTTTGCAAAGCTTGGCTTGAAGGTTTAGGCACCCAAGCCAAGAAAAAATGATAAAATAAAATAAAATTAAGAAAAAATTAAAAAGAGATCCAGTAAGGGGGCAGCTGTAATTTATACCCTGTGGCAAGCAGAACTTCCAATTCAGTTTGCTCCGTTTTTAATAAGATTTCTACCTGCAGCTGGAAGGTGCATTTCAAATTCATTCTTTTTCCTTGTGGAAATCAAAACAAAGCCATAAGAACTTCATTTCAGCACCAGTCTGTTGCCCATATAACTTTATGTGATCAAGCTTCACATAACCGTAATAAAAAGAACTCTGTAAAACACAGTTTCATAACACTTGAGCACACATTTAAACAGCTGAGGAGTTTCTCCCCTCTTTCCATCGACTCAGAGAGACTGCAAATTGCAGATGGCTTTCACAGCTCCGCTGTGGCTCGCGATCCCCGGTGGCCAGCCGGGAACTCGCAGGGCTGGGAGTGCTCCCTGACCTGGCTCCTGGAGAAGGAGCAATTCACACAGAATCACAGAATCGCTCGGTT
>NW_010157247.1:0-14160 GCF_000695765.1 Mesitornis unicolor
CTGGTGATATCCCTGATCCAGGCTCCGGGCATTTTTCCTCCTGTAAAAATAACTGGACTTAAATATATGCTGGACTGAAAATTTTTACTAATTAATTGGTTTTCCTTTGCCATTTGGTTGCCTCAACTTCAGAGGAACATGCAGGGATAGTGTGTTTATGCGAACTTCTCTTCTTGTGAGTGTAGCTCCAGTATACTCATGAACTCAAAGTGGTCCATTTCTTTTCCCTGTAACATGTTGATTAGGTGTAATATCCGATGGGATCTATTTTCACTGAGAGCCCAGAATTTTGTGGCAATGTCTGGATTTGTGGTTGGCATGTGAAGTATTTAGTCAAATTGTTTTCTTTACATGTCACCTACATGCAGACAAGAAACCAAGAGCACTGATTATGCAATCACACTTTTTTTTTCTTTTTTTTTTTTAATGAATAACATTCAGTGATAAAGTTGGAAACGTTGTGCTCTGTTTCCACAGCTGCAGTGAACTTGGAGCAAAGAAAACAATAGCTGCATATACACATGTGCATTCCAGCTGCTGCCAACTCCCACATTCTCCTTTATCCTTTTTGTCCTCGCACTTGAACAGATAAATTGTCTCAGTGACCAGAAACGTTAGTAGTAGATATGCTGCCAGATTAATAATGTTTTGTAAAAAATAGGAATTAGTGTATGAAAATACTAATTAAAACTTAATTTGTGAGGTGATCTAAAGTTGAAAATTCTACTTGAGTTTCATTATATGATTTTTATGTTTTCCTGCACTTAACCACCCCTTGCAACCAGTTAGAGTAATGCCAAGGAAACACAGCTGAAGGTTTCTGTTTCTTTTGTCTCCCAGCTCGGTTCCCTAGTCAGCTATTTTGCCTTTAAAGCTAGCAACTCTAGAGACAACAGCGTCTTTCCTGCTGTTCACCAAGCTCTGCCTCTTGGGGTGACAGTTGTGTCAGCAGGAGATGGAGAAGATAAAAGAGAGTAGAGTTGGTGTAGAGTAGTAATGGTGGTTGGAGTAGAGTTCTTGAGATGCAAAATTGGTTAGAACATAGAGCCACAACAAGCAACATTTTCTGGCTTGGTTCTCCCCCTTTCCAGCAGCAGTGTCCGTTGCTTCAGAACCACCACAAGGAGCATACTGGGAGTCCCTCTGATTCTTGCAATTGATAAATGTTTGTTTTTGTTAAAATAATTCTGGGTGGCATTTCTAGATGCCGGATGATAAAAATACATTACATAAGTGATATAGTGGTGTAAGGACATTATTCAAATGACCAGGTGTCAGGGCTTGCATGAGATCAGAATTTCCAAATGATTCCTAGGTTGAGTTAATGCATCAAATTCCAAATGGCATTTCATTAAACAAGGATACCCCAACTTCTGTAGGTCTTTGGAAAAAGGTAATTGGAACAAAAACTTAACATTATTAGTCCACAAATAAATTGCTAGCTTTTTTTCTTTTCCTGTATTTGATGGAAAACCCCTAGCTGAGTTAAAACAGACAAACAAAAAACCCACCACCATCCTCAAAAAAAACTTTAAAGTTGGGCAAGATTCAGAATTGTTCAAGTGAAATGTTTACAGTAGCACTGCCAGAGTGATAAAACAGTAAATAATTGACTTTTTATGTAAACACTTGGTCTAGAATTAGACATTTTTCTGCTCTGAATTATAAGCACATAAAAATTCAAAGACTAGAGCAGAAGATGAAATGAATGTGTGTGTGTTTGCATGTGAAAACTTCAGTCTTGTTTTACGTGGGCCAACACAGTGAAAGTCTGCAAGGGTTTAAAGTTCACATTTAGTCTTTAATGCTGTATTTGCTTCTCTGATCCAGCTACATTCATAAAACACCAGCCCCCCAAAAATCTTCAAGTTATAAGCTAGAAGATAAAAATGGTTAAATGATAGAGTAGATCCACGGAGTTTTTGCTTGGCATATGTTTAACCTGGATAGAAGACTTGAGCTGAGAAAATGTTATGAGGGGCCTCTTCAGATTCACTCAGGCTTTCCTGCCTGTATGCTTTGGGTCTTTCCCAAGGAAAGTAGGAAACCTGAAGCAATGACATGCCCCCAGATCTCACCCTGGCATGCATTCAGCATTCGGTCAGTTGAATAGTTGGGAACCAGGGCTATGGGGACCGGAGGGATCATGTCTGCTTCAGAAAATGGACAGCTTTTGCCTCCTTTAAATGTCTAAAAACAAATAAATGGTGTTGGTGAGGCTGTGGCACAGTATTCCGCATGCCATTTGCAGCAACAGAGCTCATTTGAACTCTCCAGCCATGACTCATATCCCAGTGAAGAACTGTCTCCAGACTCTGGTTATAAATCTTTGCTCCTCTTTTTTCCACAAGATTTTCTTCTGATAGTCATGCACTCTCCATCTTAGAGAAGTAGCTCCCTAGCTATAGACCATTTACACATATCAATGAAAGTATTTCATATCTTATTCAAACTACTGAGACAATACTGTAGATATGCAGAATATCTTTACCCACAGTCTTCAGCAGGTAGCAAAATGGGCAGCATAAGCCAATACATCTTTTCTGCCCTTAATTTATGTTGTGCAGCAAAAGAGCATGTTTAGTGACAGATCATGTTCTAATCTATAAGGCATTTCCTTCACTCCTTAGCGCTGTTCAGAATTTTAACCATTTTAACAAAATGCTGCACGGCTGACTTGAGAGTTATTTCCATACCTATAGTGTCACTCATGTTTATGGCGCAAACTTTGATTGCTTACTTTGGTCTTGTTTCAGCCAACTACCTGGCTGAAATCACATTCTTATTTAAACTGTATGTTGAACTAAAGCTTTAGCTGTAGCTTTACTTTGGAACAAAGTATCCGGAACTTAGGGCAGAAAAAATCAGTTTCTCCTGCGCTGCTGCGCAGCTGCTATTTTTGAAAGACAAACTGTAACTTATATAGTATAAGCTCAAGGCTCTTGAAGATTGTTTTTGAGAAGACTATATTGCATGAGAACTAAAAATTTTAGAGCATTTAGAGAACATATACATGGAGTAGTACACATATGACACGGACCATCAATACTGAAGCAATGTGACTTGACAGAGTTTAGTTAACCTGGTCTCATCTAGAACAGATATTCAAATTTGCTACCATCACAAATGTGCAGATGCCTCCTGACTGCTTTCTCTCTCATGGAATCGTGATAAGTGGAAATTAGCAAAGGCAAGACTTGTCACCCCTCTTTAAGTTAGGATAAGACTGGAAACAAAAAAGGCATGAAAATTTAGAAAACATTTTGTTTATCGGCAAATATACTTAATACAAAATAAGAAAGAAGCACAGTGGCTACAGGCTATGGCTTTCATTGTCATCAGTCTGAAGGGACTATGAATTGATACTCACTGACTGCTTTGCAGCGATCCATGTCAGGCTGTGATAGGCTTATTTGCAACTCATTTAAATCAGCTTAGCTCTATCTCACTGCCCCAGTGTCTCATGTAGCAACCTGCCCCTTTTCCAACTTTACTCTTTGATTTTAGTTTTAAAAACCTGAGCAGATTCAGAATAAAACATTTCGGGTTTATGGCAAATATTTCTACTTTGCATATCTCTGCCATGTTCTTCACTAGCCTGTTTGGAGGGTTGAAAGCAGAAGAGCTTCTGCAGAGTTTCTGCTTCCCTATGAGCATTTTACAGAGCTCAAAACAACTTTGAGGCAAATGTGAGTAAAAATATCTGCCCAAAGTAACAGCTTTTTCAAATGAGTAGGGTTTGTGGACTCCATGCTAAAGCCTCAGTTCACTATAAAGAAGTCTTTATTATGTCTATTTTCTCTTACTGGTCATTGAGTCCCATTTCTAATCATTTACTGGCAGCAAGTGGGATGTTGGAGTTCTTAGTCTCCCCACTAACTTGGATTTCTGAGGACTGGGAACCTCCAAGTAAAAGATGTCACTTCTGTATTCCTTACTGATCTTGAATAGCTGTATTTCAAGCCGTTGTGTTATACAAACAGCTTCAGGTAAGATGCTGCAGACTGTGCTTTAGCAGTCCCTAAACCTACTTTATAGATTTGTATCTACTTGCTGTATTTTATTATTTTTAACAAGGAAATGTACAATCATCAATAATGATCCCTTTAATTAATGTAGTATGCATACCTCTGTGCTATCACTCTGTTTACAACTCCTTCTAGCAAATGATTTTTTTAATTTAAAAATATTCTTTTCTAAATCATAGGCTAGAGTTTATGGTTTTAAAAATTGAGAAATTTTGTTCAGTATATCCTGAGCCATGCAAACATAATGAAAATACATTTTCCACATGTACTAACTAGAACTGTGCTAGCAAAAGTTCCTGAAATCAGAAACTTCAAACTGTGCTTCTTTGTTAATCTTCAGTGAGCCTTAAAAGAATGTCAGTTTGACGACAATTAATGCAGTATTTTAAAATTGTGAAAGCTTAAAATGAATAGTTTTGTATATTCGCATCACAACATTAGAAACATCCCAGCTTCTTTCTCAGTGGAGAACCCACTCCAAAGTTTAGCAGGAAAATACTGAATAGAAAACTCCATAGGGAAACTTTTTTTAAGGAAAACTGTTGTGGCCTACATATGCTTAAGACTGCATAAGCACCATGGGGATGTGAGGCATGCCAGGAGAATCCCTGGTACTATACAGACCTTAAGTCTTGCTGTCTGCTTCAGGGGAATAGTAGTGAAAATGTGCAAAGATTACTGTCATTGATCCACTTCTCTACTTCAGTTTGCTCTCAAGATGAGAACTGGGAAACTAATTTAGCTTTACTAAGGACATCAGAAGTAAGACATTAAGCCTCCAAATGTTAACGCATTCCTCAAGCTCAGGTCAAATTGACTTTAGTGTCCCCATGGTGACTTACATCCACAAAGACTCTGGCACTTGAATGCACAGTTCACCTTTAACAACTTAATGGTATCTGCACCTTGAGACTGGAGGTAGCAGTAATGTAAAAGCCACCGGCTTTGCCTTGTGTCTTTCTAAATGGAAACAGGAAGGGAAATAATGTTGGAAAGCAGTATCATGAGCTCAAACTCAGGATGGAGGATTTATTTGTTTGTTTAATTTAAAAAACCTCTAAAATATTTCTCTCAGCATCCAAGAAGCAATGGACCTATGAAGTCATCAAGATACTCCCTCTGGGAGTCTGCTGCTTTAAAGTTTCCACTGCAAACAAGTAAACAAAGCCACGCAGCAGTCAACTAGCATTAAACAGCTGCCTTAGCTAGAATAGTTATCCCAGTAAACATTTGAACAACTTCCACACTGGTAAAATAGAAATAAGAGTAGAAAATGCAGGAAGAACCATCCTCATGTAGTAAGGTTAAATTAATTTTCAACATGCATATTATTAGATGAATATTTCGCATAAACTGTATTTAGTTCCTTGTTCTGCAAATTTGAAATTTCAAGTATCTAATAGAGACAGGCATGATCTAAAAACTTGGAAGAGTAGGGAGACAGAGAGCGTAGTGCATACACATAAAGTATTCACAAGTCTTGAACCCCTATACTTTATACAGAATATTATCAGTCTATTACCTTTATGTAAATACTGTCCATAAAAGTAGAAGTCTAAAAAACTATAAAGTTAGATTCTGTGGCCTGTCAGCATTTCCTTATATTAACTGGTTACTACTGTTGTAATTATCATAATGAATTCCAGACTATTCATGATCATAACTTGCTTTTCTGCATTTGGGATCAAATTCAACCAATTTATTCTAAAGAATTAGCTGGTCTTGCGGTGAAAAGCGATGAAATCTATAGAATGTATTTCATAGACATTTCATGGTAGTTGGTGGGCTCATGAGTCTATTTCCTAGAGAACTCCCTCCAAATCAGCATCTGCCTCTCATTTCCTTTATGTTTTGCCTTGTTCAGTTTTTCTTCTCTTGTACAGTCTAAACACAGTTTCAAAACAGTAATGTTGAGACACTTCCTATTGCTATTAATGCCATTTACTTCCATATAATCACTGTTTTTTACTCAGATTTCTTTGTTTTCTCATGAATGCTCTGCAAGTCCTTTGAAAACAAAATACTTTCACTGAAAAAGCAGTATTGGCACATAATGGATCAATTAGGAAGGCATGTGGCACAGAAAAGTGTACAAATCTTGACCAATTTTGTGATAGTGAGGAATATTCTTATAGGTTGTTATTTCTTTGAAACATTTCTACAGTTGAAATATTTTTGCTTAAAATTGACTGTTTTGCAGATCCCTTTTTACATATATGAATATAAAAATATATATCTATTTGTATGTTTGCATATATGTATATTCAGAAGCATAGCTATGCCATAAATAGCATACACGTACACATATGGGAAACACACCAGTCTCTTGAAAAAAAGCAGCAGCGCAGAATTTAAGCAGTACTGCTGTATGTGCATTATAGCCAGCATATTGAATAAGTTACTGAGGGGACTGCTGAAATAAGATGCCTTGCTGTATGCCAGATATTTTCCTAAGATGTATAACTGAGGCTAAGTCTTGATATTGTTTGGTTCAGTATTTGTCAGACTACAGTGTAGGAATTTCAAGCTTGGATATATAATTGAAAAGCCCTAGCTGGGGAATCTACGTGTTGCTTATGAATTCTGTATGAGAATTAACTTTTTATGAATGTCATACTTTCTGCATAAGCTTTGTCAGGAGGCAAACTGGTTTGCAATGTGTTGCAAATTCTGTTGCCCGTTTCCCCCCAGGCTCAGTTTCTGTGTCAAGGAGAAGAGTGGAAGGATCTCTATTACAACAACATTGCTTTAGAGAAGATTGTGACTTCCAGCAAAATTAGCTTATCAGAGGAGAAACTGTCCAGCTGGGATTAGGTGTTGATCTCAAGATGGAGGAGGATGTCAAGGTTTAAGCAAGCAGAAGCTATTAATTTTTATTTATAGAAGGATGGGGCAATGACTTTCTCATTCGGATCAAATAAGGGGAATTGACTGAAGGAGTTTAACAAAGCAGAGGAAAAAGAAGAGGAAGGAAATTAAATGTCTTGTGAACATAGTTCCCTGAGGACTCTCAAAGATGGAGTGAACTGAAGTATGGGCCACTGCCATTAGTCAGGATGGTTTCCTTATTGTACATTACCTGCTTTAAAAGGAGAGGAATATTATACTTGAATCATGTGAAAGATGTGGGCATTTGTGTGTGCATGACATTTCTTTTTACAAAACCAAAGTGTCGATCCCAGAAACCCATAATTCTGAGAATATGCTTTGACTACCACAATATCTCCTGTGTCAGCTCCAGCTTGTGAGTCTGGGGACAATTGGATGGCAGGGCTCCAGCTCCACAAACTGGTGACAGATAGAAACAATGCTCTGAAAATGTGCCAGAGAGACAAAGGAAAGCAGCAGCAGCAGCAGCACTGCAGTGTTCTGAGGGCAGGCTAGCTTAGAGCAGAGCACTGCAACACCCAAAGCTTCTGCAATAAATTACATTAGAGCTTCTGGTTCTGTGAAAATATGTTCAAGAATAAAATGGAAGTTACACAATTATTACAGATTGGCAGGCATTAAAGACATCTATGGTGCCTTCTAAGATCTTGGCCAGGAAGACATCATATAAAAGCAGACTTGAAGTTATTTATGGACAGGCAGAGCCCAATGTTTTTAATTTTCTAGATAGCTCAGATTGGCAACACCACCAGAATGTGTCAGGAAGTCTCAACTCCTACTAACACAAATTAATAAAAGAAGTATTTTTGAGGAAGATTCACAGTGATGGTAGACTTAGCTGTTCTATTCAGCTAATCTATTCCCACACTCAGGGAGAAGCCATCTTTGGTTTACAATGTGCTGTTACATTTTATTTTTTAGTGTCAAACTGATATAAATGGATATGTCCTTGATACTTAATACTGCTCATGCTGAATTCATTTTCTAATCATATGGAGTCCATATGTATTCTTTACACATAGACTCTACTGCACTGCAGAATTTATTATCCTATACTTTAAATATACTGCTGTTACATATTCAAAGTCCAGCACATTTATATGCTACCGCTAGCAAATTATGAGGCATTGTAAAAGTTGTATTTATTCACATAATTTTCTATAATGATTGTGAAATAGGGACATGTGAAAGCTTCCTGTGGAGGAAAAAGAAGTACCTCAAAATATCTGTGCCTCTGTATATATAGGCATTTTTACTAATGCGGTTCATGGAGGGAAACATTTTATTGAACAGTTAGGTAAGGACAAAAAATGACTGTTGAACAAGAGACCTAGCGATGAAATTATCACTTCCTTTTGAGTGATCGCTTATAAACCTTTTCCACTGAAACCACATATGTGTCTTTTGAGTTTTGGCTGGGGTACTTGCTGTATATGCGTACTTGCTGTATATGCATTCTTGCACCTCTTACTCAGGAAGTAAATGCCAGAGCATGGGACTGTACGTGTTCCAGGAGAGAGCAGAGCCAGGCCCCATCCTGTGTGTGCTGGCGTCTCACTCAGTTGTTATAATATTAGCAATATCTCTGCTAAGTCATAGCCCATATGCATATCACATGATGGATGACCAGAAATGAGACCATTAGGCTTTGTGTGTGCTGTGCGAGTTGGTCCCATGTCAATGCACTAGTACTTGTTCGTGCTTGTATGTTCACACTCAGAAAAAAACAGTGCAATCTTTCTGCTTTCTAGGGGTTGTATTATACATAAGGGATACTGGAAAGGTCTGTGAGTTTAACTGCTTTAAAATAGTAGTGCCTTAATAATGGTTCACAGGCAGCACTGTGATCCTTTGAGATCCTTTGACATTGCTCACAGCAGTAAGGAAATTTAAACATTAAAAATGAGGCCAGCAGGGAGAGGAGTGTATGATGTTGCTGTGTCATGTTTCTTGTTCAGTATTGTTGCCCACTGGCCAAAGGAGGTGGGGCAACCACTCTTAAACACTTGTGAAGTGCAACAGATACCATTATCCTGTTTCAGCAGATTTAATAGAATTACCTTCTTAGTTTTTGACATATGTCCAGAGAAAATTGCTTCATGCAGAAGATTTTTTTCTATTACAGTTAAGTACATGGGTGTCCATGCATGTGGGCCTGAGCATTTATTTTTCCCACTATGCCTGATGTTTTATCCCACTCTTTCATACCAGATACACACCGGCCTTCAGCACTCCATTATACGGCCAACCCAGCCCAACTGCTTACCTCTGGATAACGTCACGCTACCTCAGAAGCTGAAGGAGGTTGGCTATTCAACACACATGGTTGGCAAATGGCACTTGGGGTTTTATCGCAGAGAATGCATGCCCACACAGAGAGGATTTGACACTTTCTTCGGCTCGCTCTTAGGCAGCGGTGACTATTACACTCACTTCAAATGTGACAGCCCCGGGATATGTGGCTATGACCTGTACGAGAATGACAACGCAGCTTGGGATCATGATAACGGCATCTACTCGACACAGATGTACACACAAAAAGTACAACAAATCTTAGCTTCTCATAACCCCAGGAAACCTATATTCTTATATATTGCTTACCAAGCTGTTCATTCACCTCTCCAGGCACCAGGCAAGTATTTTGAACATTATCGATCAATAAATAACATCAACAGGCGAAGATATGCTGCAATGCTAGCTTGTTTGGATGAAGCTATAAACAATGTAACCCTTGCTTTAAAAAGGTACGGTTACTATGACAATAGCATTATCGTATATTCTTCAGATAATGGTGGGCAGCCAATGGCTGGAGGAAGTAACTGGCCCCTCCGAGGAAGCAAAGGGACCTATTGGGAAGGAGGTATCCGTGCTGTTGGGTTTGTCCATAGCCCTCTTCTGAAAAACAAAGGGTCTGTGTGTAAGGAGCTTGTGCACATCACAGACTGGTTCCCCACTTTGATCACACTGGCAGAAGGGCAGATCGATGAAGATATCCAGCTGGATGGCTATGATATATGGGAAACCATTAGTGAAGGCAGACGTTCTCCACGGGTAGACATTTTACACAACATTGACCCGATTTACACCAAAGCCAAAAATGGGTCCTGGGCAGCTGGCTATGGGATCTGGAACACAGCGATCCAATCCGCCATCAGAGTGAATCATTGGAAACTACTGACAGGAAATCCAGGATACAGCGACTGGGTACCTCCACAGGCCTTCAGTAACGCGGGCCCCAACCGCTGGCACAATGAGCGCATTTCTTGGTCAGCTGGTAAAACCGTGTGGCTTTTCAACATTACCGCTGATCCGTATGAACGAGTGGACCTCTCTGCAAGGTATCCAGACATAGTGAAGCAGTTATTGCGGAGGCTTTCACAGTTCAATAAGACTGCGGTTCCTGTTCGATACCCACCTAAGGACCCTCGGAGTAACCCTAAGCTGAATGGAGGAGTCTGGGGTCCATGGTTTAAGGAGGATGAAAAGAAAAAGAAATCAGATAAAAGTAAAGGTGTGAATAAGCAAAAGAAGAATAAGAACAAGAAAAAAGCAAATCGTAAAAAGGGGCAATCATTACATTGCCGTTTGCGTTTTGCTGGTGGATAGACTCGAGCACACTTGTTTGCCAAGTCTAAGCTTGGCCCAACGTTCTTGAACGTTTGAGAGAATACACTAGAAATGCTATCTCTGCACTATGGATGAAAGTTGTAATTTAATTTTTTTCTCTGATTTCGCCAGTACAATTTATCTCAACACTCTGCCTTGAGTGCATGTACATGTCCACATGACAAACTTTCTCCTCTACAGGATGAATGGTGCTCACCCATCACAGTTACATTCCAGATAACAAAGGAGATAACTGCTAACTTCAGTAATCCCATTTTTGAAGGACAGATGGTAGTTCCTTGTCTAAATTAGTTAAAATATTTGGAGACTATGCGGATGTTAATGGCAGATGTTCTCAAATTGGCAGATGGTTCATAGAGAGAAAGGAAAAACAAAACTTGAGAACCTCTGTGGGTTAGAGTGTCTTAGTCACCGACCTATGAGATTATTTTATACAATACAGCAAAACCATAAAGTCATCACAGTAACTTTTTGGGATGCTGGGGAGGGGGACATGATAAGAGGAAAGCTACTTTGAATTAGACTTTGTCTGCCTTACATAAATCAGAAGTATTCTTAAAATTTCCTAGATGTGCCAAACTCTCCCTATTTGTAGTAAAACCAGAAGGTTGCTATTCGACATACATGAACAGCTTGCACATGGCATGTACAACTTATCATAGCCATAGACAAAAACACGTCACCAAAGTGAATGTAATATTTAAACGCTTTAAGATAACTATACTACAATACATAAGAGACATAATTTATTTTACAGCACAACACTTACTTCCTTTCCATTAAAATTTTAATTAATGGGTGATGCAAGGTACCTCTTTGGGTGCTAGGGTTGTTTGGGGTTTTTTTCCTTTGATTTTAATTTTTATTTCCACTCTATCATTCAGAGTTTTATTTAACAGATCCACATCCTCAAAGTACTGTAAAACAAGAAAATACTGTCTACACTGCTAGGATGAGAAATGAGAATGATTCAGGTGCATCATTTCAGTATGTATTTGCCTCCAATTATTTTGAATGTAATAAAGTGATTATTTAATTTAGTAGTCATGTGAATATTGTTAAGTTTCTGTACAGAAGCTAGACCATCTTTATGTTTGGGGGGAAAATTCTACTTTAAACCTTTTATTTATGGATCTATTAAAATAGTTTATTTTTATGGCATTCATAAAAGTAGTCTGCCTCTTTTTTGCATCAAAGATAGTAATACTCTCCTTGTTTATTTCAGATTACCTCAGTAAGGTTTTTTTAGTTCTAGTATTTTGGTGCAATGAAGATTTTATGACCTTTTGCTTCTGAAATGGAATTTCTTATTCCAATATGTGTATAACTTGAGACATAGTTCAAACATTACCCTTTTCCAAGGTGTCTGCATTGATGATTCATGGATATCCTGATTGCGTATTCTCGGTAATCTGTGATAATTCATGCAATACATATGCACATATAAGTTTCAAGATTAATTATGTTAAGTAAAATTGATGACTCATTTGTTAAATACCTCTAACATTTTGGTAAAACTTAAAATAAGCATGCTTTTCAACTACATCTCACTTGACTCAGAATCACGTTTATATAAATGGATTACAGTTGAAAAATTAAACATTCAGAATATCTGAAACATGTCCAACGCTCCAACACCTCCTGACCTTTTTTTGAAAAGAAACTAACTGCAGACATATACTACCAGAAACTAGTAAATTTCATATTTGCAGATATAAAGCAGAATAAAGCTGTCATTAATGAACACTTAGAAACAACTTAGTCCTACTTTAGAGTCACTTTTGTAATGATTATATTGAGAAGAGAGAAATGGTCTTCTTGAATAGTTATCTATAAATAGTATTATAAAAGGATGATGTGTATCTTCATGTTTAATATTGTCACTGTTGTTTTTCCCATTGTGTGGTCCTCAAGAGGACTAACTGATTTTTTTAGAAATCTGTCTAGCTTTACTTAAGATCTGGACTATTCAATGAGTAATCAGGAACTCAACTGTTCTCTAATTTCTCGCTTTTTTTAAAAAATGTATAATTGATGTCCTCAAAAGAAATTATATTAACATCTTGAGATATTGCACACCAAAGTGATGTGTAAAATTAATGTCTTTGAGAAAAAGTGAGACTTTTTAAGTTAGTCTGGATCAGCTATCGATACACAAGTATATTTACAAATTGGACAAATGTAGAAATGATGACTTTTTATTATGTACCTTTTCTAGTTTGGGAAAGAATCTGCACTTCAGTAATAAACATTAGGAGAGAAGTCAAGGAAGCAGGAACTGATTTTGAAACATTATACTGTCTAGTTTACAACTTATCACATAAATCATTATGTTTATGTTTGAAATACCCCTGTGTTGCACACTGAGTTCAGTATTAGAAATAAATAGTAATGCTTCTGACTTTCCAAGGTCATTTAGAAAAGGCCAAAATTAGATGAGTAAGCTAAACTATACATAAAAAAAGACTGAGATATTTTAATTTATTTTGGTATACTAGAACTAAAGGCACTGTAATAAAGTATTATCCTCATAGAATCAATGATCACTCTTTATCATGAATGTTTTATTGATTCTTTGGCTTTTATTGGATTGAAGCAACCAGACAGCTTTATTCTCTAACTATTTTATTCTATAATTATTTATATCTATTCTCTCTCAGGCAAAATGGGAGTCCTTGAAAGTAACAGTGGATCTGTTCTCGCATACCTGTATATTAAATAAATGTGACACAAAAGTGTTTGTAGAGTACACAACGGGAGTACATTTTCTAAGGCTGCAGCTGCTCTTAATTAGGCTGATTCCCTTAAAATCAATACTCTGATTTGGTATAGGATAAAGGTTGGATTTATAGTCAGTTTGAAAATATCCATAATTGGGAAGCCTTCCTGAATCTTTTACTGAAAAGGTCCTGGTATGAAAGTACAGTGTTGCAATTTTCTTCTCTAGTTTCACTGGTTACTTCTCTTTTCACTCCAACAGTACAATGGTCTCTAGTTTTTGGTGATAACATATAGCTCTTAAACCTGACTTTCTGTTTACAGAGTTCTAAGAAGTAGTTCATACACTCCCACAGCAGGATTTCACAGGTTATTTATGTCCCAGAATGTGTTACGTGTCCAATCTTGGGAAAGGCATGAGAGGTAAACACTGCAAGCAGTTCAAAAAAGGTCTGCTAGACTTACTGAACCACAGTCCTATATTCTGAAGGAAAACCAACAGTCCTCCTAATTGCCTGCAAGACATATTGAGGGAGTTATCAGTCTGATATATTCGTGCAAAGGTATTCTTGAAAACTAACTGGTATTTGGTGTAACTCAGTAGCTGGTCTCTCTACCCACATTTAGACATCTAGAGAAAGACTAGGTGTGGGGAGGAAAGGTGAGGAGGATTTATTTATTATTTTTTTAATTTGTCTCAAGACTTCTCTATATGCTGTTAGGGGTACATGAAAAAGGCAGGTTTCACAGAATCACAAAATATTAGGAGTTGGAAGGGACCTTGAAAGATCATCCAGTCCAACCCCCTGCCAGAGCAGGATCACCTAGACTAGGTCACGCAGGAACACGTCTAGACAGGTTTTGAAAGTCTCCAGAGAAGGAGATTCCACAACCTCTC
>NW_010157248.1:0-6581 GCF_000695765.1 Mesitornis unicolor
TGTGATTCTATGATTCTGTGATTCTGTGACAGAAAGAGGGCTGATAGGCAAAATACTTAGCACGTAGTTTAATGAAGGTTTTTAGGGGTTTTTGGGGGGGGATTACAGTAATTTTACTGTTAAAAAAGAGGATATGAAATCCATGGAAGTCACTGGTGCTTAAAACTTAATAGCTCCACTAGGATTTCCTCTGGGAAACACAGTCTGTATCCTGGGTTTCCCTTCCTTTGAAATTTGAATGGAGAAAGACCACATTCAGAATGCCTCAGATGGGTTCCTTGCTTTGGTGTCATGCTTACCACCGCCTTTAAGTACCAGAGTACCACTCATCTAGAGGCAGCCTGAATTGCTCACTGCTCTCTTAAGCACAGATGCCTCAGCAAGCACGATAACAATTGGCTGAATGTGCCATAAATTTCTTCTGAAATGTGGTTGACTAAAGATGAAAACCAGCATCTACAGGGATCAAAAGCATGAAGACAAGGTCATATCTCTAACTCTGCTTAGTCTGCTCATTGGGTTTTTTTAATTTAGAATTAAAATAAACTGGTAAAAAGGCTAAAATCTTGGGAAAACTAAAGCAAAACCAGCAGGAACAGTTTATCCAACTATACCATAACTCCAAGAAGAAATGAGAAACCACTGGAAAAGACAAAGTGTTTAGGGGCTAAAAACCATTGCAATTTACCTCTATGAGCTTTTTCATTCACATGGACCAAATATATTTTTTTCTGTAATGCCAGAATGAAACCTACTTTTATAACTTCCTTTGAAGGTATTGAAATCTTATCATTTCAACATAAGATTAATTTGTCATAACTAAGGAACTGGAATAGTGTTTTAGGGAATTAGCCAGCTCTATCTTTTGCTTTCGCTATGCTGGGAAATCTCTCTTCTGTACTATAAATCTGTAGAAGATATTTTGTTTTGATTGCATGCATAAAATATGAAATATTCCAGGCCAGTTCCTGCTAAACAACATGATAATAGAAACTTTCCTGAAACATTCAGGGACTAGTACTATGAGTTATTAAATGCCTCTGTGGGACACACATTAACTGAGAGGACATCAACTACTAAACAGAAAGAATGCTAATTCATGATCACAGAACAGGCATTTCAATGCTAACTCATACTGAGGGAGTATGGAGAGAATTTATTTAAATAGTAACATACACAAGAACTATTTTAAACATCAACATCTTGATCTTAGGAAATGAGATGGCATCTGACATATGCTGACAGCATTAACATTTGACAGGAAGAAAGGAGTAATATCAGTTCTCTTGCAACCTAGAAGGAGTCTTCTGGCCAGTCTTAAAATTGTGCTGTAAAGCAAGTAGCAAGGATGAAATAAGCAAAAGTGCCTGGTACCTGCCATCAAAGGGCTGATTCCTTTCTCCAGGTAATTGATAACTCCAGCTAAGGGTTTTGGTTGTTTATGGACTATTGACCTAGCTGATACAGCACAAGCTACATTTCATGTAAAAGTCTGTACTCAAACCAAATTAGAGAATTGGTGAGTGACTCATAAAACATGTCAGCTCTAGCATAGAGAAAAAAAAATTGCATTGAAATAGGATGTTTCAATAAGAGGCCATACGTCTGATCATGCCAGAAATTCTTCCACATCACTATTATTTATTTGGCACTTCTACAGATTATTAACTATTTTCTGCTACTAAAGTGAAACAATTTAGTGGGAATTCTGGTAGGAAAAGAGGAGCCAAAGCACAGCCATATACCACAGCCAAACCCAGACCACCATATATCAATACCGTGTTAACAGAACATATTTCTGACTGACACACAGAAACACTGACCAATGAGGGTCATTCTGCATGAAGCAGAGTCTAGTTATTATAGAGGCAATCTATGGAGGAACAAGTTTTTTACAAATATCAAATCTGAGATTCATCAAATCTCTCTTTTCTCAAGGAAACTCAATTTCTGTGTTGCTTACAGATGTTTCCCAACAATGAAACAGCAATTCTTCCATGCTAGGGGAAAAAAAACCAAACATATTTCAAGTTACAGACAGCAGAAAATTTCTATAAGAGTCCTGCAATATTTTGATATTAATCTTTGTATCATATGGCAGACTTATCTACTTTCTGGTATAACTAAATTTGCTACATTGAGGATCATATACTAAGTAATCTGACTCCAAAAACAAAGGATGGCATTTCTAATAATATGGTATACAAATATGTCAAATACTTACACTTTTCAACAAAAACACCTGCAGACTGATAAAGAAGATGGAAACAAAGGTGAGGTGAAATTTAAAGGAGACTTCTCAATATTTGATGCCAAATAGAAGTGTTAGGGAATTAATATACTGACAAAGTAGTATCTTAATATTTTAGAAGAATACTATCAAAGTAAATTGTTTGTGGTCTAAGAGGCTGTGAAAGCTTGAAAATGTCAGCACATATTAAAACAATGACTGTATTTCTAATTTCAAACGCATCTTACTTTCATAGAGCATCAGAAAGCCATTGTCCCTGCTGTGATCATAGATTACAGAAAATAAAGTATGTAGATTGTCACGCTTCATTGATTACATTTTTATTACATTTAATGTTATTTAAATGATTGCAAAGTGTACTTGAAAAATTGGTGCTGCATCCTTGCCTAGAACTCTTGATGAAAAGCTGTGACTGGAGCAGTGAAATATATGCTAAAGGTTATCCAGTTATTGGCATAAAGACTGCAACACAGTTTTTCTTATTATTATTGTAGTGGGTGTTCAAGTTAAAGTTTAAGCACAGCTAGGAAAATAATTAAATAAAAATAATGTTGCATAAATCTTTTTTCCCCCTGAAATAAAAAACATATTTTGCAAAGTGAATCTGTGTGTACTGAAGATAAAATGTAACAGTGTCTTTCCTATAGACCGGATTTTCCAGAAATCTTTATCTCAAAAAATAGAAGGAAACCGCTACATTTTTTAATGGGCACAAATAATCAAAAGAATAAAGGTCTTTACAGGTACCTGTCACTATCCAGAATGAAGCCTCCTGCAAGGCACAAAAAGGTTGAAGAATCTCATTTGCTTTTGCTTTGCAAAGTTTAGGTAGCCATGAAAGGAAATCTGAAAAGATCAGAGAGGCTGTGAGAAAAGACAGCAAGGAAAGTGGGTCTGAGCAGATAGGTGACGTACATTAAGCAAAAGCAGTTCTGTGTTTCAGTGAAATAGGATTTGAAGCTGAAAGAATATAAAAATAGATATCCTTGAACCTCCGATACTGTCACGAATTTCACCTAACAAAATCAACCATTACCCTTCAGAGTCATTAATTGTGAAAACAGAGCAACAACATGCTGCTTGAGCACAAGAAATCTTTTCACATTGTCTTTTAAGTGCCAAAAGATTTCCTGAAAGTCTCCAGTAAATTTATAACATCCCATTCATATTTGAAAACAATAAAGAGAAAACATTGTTTTAGGTATGAGTACAGCAAATTAATTCTTTTTTTTAAAAATCTATGTTTCTTAACTGAAATTTTAAAGTAGAAATTTGCATTTTTCATGTTTGCATGAAAAAGGAATGACATCTAGTGGCAGATTAAATTAGTTACTACTCTGTAGTGGTAGTGAAGGACGCTAAGGAAATCCATCATCTGATTTCAGCTGTATGATATAACATGGAATAGATCCTGGTAACTGTTACCAGTGTGATTCATTTTGTGCCTGTCAGAGCAATTACTGGCTAAATATCTTTCTTTAGAAAGATTAAGGGTGTAGATGCAGGACCGAACTTGAGAAAATAAAATGCAAAAAGGGGACATTGTCATAACAAAATATTTAACCTATACCAGTAAATGTGACTGCAAGAAAAAAAAAAGGCATAAAATATGTCTTTGTAAGTGCAAAAAAATCTTTGAACAGTCTGAGCAACTTCCTATCTCTTAGTAATTTTTGTTCATTTGTGTCGATTTTAGTTTAGCCGATGTGCCCCTTTCAAAGATAGGATAGCTAGGAATGCTTTATGATTCATGTAATTTTTCCAGAATAAGATAATTGTTTCCCAGTCCCATTGTGCAATCTAAATACATCACTTCAGGAAAGTGCTAGTTTTGTACTATCAGTTAGTGCTTTCTTTTTTCTTTAAATGAGAAAAAAGAATGGCCAAGGCAAAGAATAACATAATTCAAATATATTGGCATTTTCTGAAAATTTAGATTAGAATATTGAAGAGATTAGGTTTTCTTCAAACCTGGTGTTTTGGGAGCATATGCATTATTTTAATGGAACTATCTGTGGTCAGTTCTCAAATATGCAGTGATTCACTGGGACAGGTTTTGTGTTACAATAGGAAATATGGGTTAATCTGTCACTGCCATTTCAGATTGGAGAAGGAAAGGCAAAAGAAAATTTGTTGTAGTGCCAAAACCACAGATGAATTTATCAATGTATATTCTGCTAATTTCTTCTTTGCCTCCAAAAGCTGCAGTATTAACAGGCAAAAATAACTGTCTTCAGTTGATGCTGAATGAAATACGCTACGAATATAGATCAGATTCTTTCAAACCTCATTTGTTGCCAAAACTTGACTTGTGTTGCAGCTTTGATAAATTACAGCAATTTCCAAATGCATGATTGGGATTCAGGGAGATATGGCATGTGTTATCATTATTGAAATACAGCTGAAGACTGTCAGGAAGATGTAAATTCATAAATGCATTACTTTTTATTCTTGAGTTTATTTCTATGCAGAATATTGGCATGTATGTTTTGCTTGTCATTTTAATCTTTATTTTTAGAAATATGAGCTTTTATGAATGCTTCTTCTGTGCTTGGGAAAAAAAAACCACTTATCAAGGCACAGTGACAAGCATTCCACTAAGACTAGCTGACAAGCGTTCTGTTTGCAGTGTTTTATCTAAACATTATTAAACTTTTTATATTATGTCAATGTAATTTCATCTGTAAGGGTCCAGCTTCATGAAAGAAATTGGATGAAAACTAACTATTGATTAGTCAAAAAATGCTCCAGTCCTAATTAATGGGCAATGTGTAGACTAGGAGAACATATTATCTGTGTCCTACATACAAGTGCCCCACTCAATCAGTACTTCTGTTCAAGATTTCCAGGTGATAGGTACACAAAAGCTCTGAGTTTTTTTTCTAAAGCTTGATAACTCACTTCAAAATTGGCTACTGGCTGCACATGCAAACTCTTATTTCTGCACTTGGCCACAGTATGAATTCCTAAACAGGGAGATCCGTTAATATCGAATTCGAATGATCATAAAGAGTACATACACAGTAATATCCCTCCAAGAGCAGCCTTCCATAATAAGTGTGAAACTATTGTTTTTAAGTGCTATTTCACAAATAATTTAAAAATTTGTCTTAAAAATTAATCCACAGTCTTTCCTCAGGTGTAAGAGTTCTTGATGTCAACCTTATATTGCGCAAAGAGGACTCCAGGATTTCTCTACAGAACCAGCTACAACTTCATCTTCAGCCACTACTTCAGTTCCTGTTACAGATCTCAGGTAGGTTCCTAAACATAAGTTTTTCTAAATAGAAGAACCAGAAAATGGAGTTAAATTCTGAAGATCCTTATACACTGATACGTAATTTTCACTCTAAGTCTCCTTCCTGACAAGCTTTATTAATTCTTTCATGTCTTAGGTCATCTGGTTTTGTCTCCTTATCGCCTTCTTCCTGTCCTTCCTTCCTCCATGCCGATACAGTTCTAGTCTTTTTGCCTGCCCTCCATTTCTCCTCTCATCATGTCAGTTTGAACCTAAAAACATTTTCTCAGATAGTACATCACATTTCTAGGTGCTTCTGAAGTCACTTCTTTGTAGGAGATCTATTAACCCAGAATTATTATTATTATTAAATAGGTAACACCTATTTAGATAAGTCATTACCAAGCTTCCATGTGTTCCATTACTGACCTAGTGAGCCTCACAAGGCAAAACTACTTAATTGTCATTTGAAATTAGAAGAAGAAATGCAGATTTCAGAAGATGAAGTCTGATATTAATAGAATATCTTCCCAGTATCAAATACAAAATACACTATTTAAAGGTTTAATCCTCTCTGGCTGATGCGAATGCCAAATCTTCTCCAAAATTTAAAGAGACAAGAATAGGTTTCAAATTTTAAATGCTGAAAGCATAGATGACAGAATTAATCAGCATCTCTTTTAATTTATTGCAACAAATAGCTATTTTGCCAGAGCAGATGAATCCAAGTGAGATTTTTGGCTGCAAACCTTTGGTTTCAGCTTAGTACTGATAAAGCCTTCATTGCACAGCAGTGCTAGATCCCCGTTTAGTACACTGGCACACATTTTTGATGGAAGTTAATTCTTCACATTTGTTTTATTGATAAATTCTTACAATCAAATTCAGCATTACACAAACTACAACAGAAATGTCTAAATGGCTCACACTCTAACTTTGTAAAAGTAACTGCCTCCATATTTTCTCCCAGTTTCCAAACGCACAAACAGCAACACCTACTTAATTTCAACCAGCTGACTGAAGTAAACTGGCAGCCAGACACGTTGGAAATAAGAGTATTTGTACAATGAATAGCATGGACTTACAGATGCT
>NW_010157248.1:6612-7355 GCF_000695765.1 Mesitornis unicolor
GAGTGCTCTTCAATAACAGTCACTAGCATAGGTTTTTCAACTGACTTCAAACAATGACTTCCATGCAAAATAAACATTCCCCTCTTTTTTTTCCTTCTTTCAGCTTCAGAGATAAAGACTACAGTGGAAAACAGCTCTTTTCTTTTTATTCACAACTATTGTGCCAACTGGTGAGAAACAATGCATTTCCACTATCACATTAGTTTGTGTTGCAAAGACATTAGCTTTTGAATATCTAAATAGATACATACCCTTTACCCCTAGAGGTAAGACTTGTCCCAGATACAATTATGCTGAATCTCAATGATGTATCTTAAAGAAGATGTAAGCAACTCGTTTTTGCAGTAGTTAGCATATATAAAAAGCACAGATAATGTTCTTCCTGTAATGTTGCTGGGGTTACTGTGCTGCTTCACATTCATAATAAATGAGGAGCAGTGAAAAAGAATAGTTTTCATTTAGAAATAATGTGTCATAGGAACAATCTTCAGGAACTAAAAAAGCATTGGGATCTATGGGATGTAGCAACAAACAGATGCTGAAAGACCTGGATTTTAGTCTTAGCTCTGCTGCTCTTCACTCAGCTGCTTATCTTCCGCCAAGTTACTTCATAATTTGTGACATGTCCCATCTGTCTTGACTGTTCTGCAGATATTCTAAAGGGCTGAGATTCTGGGCTGCTAGAAAGAAAAATCACCTTTCCCATACATGCACTCAGAAGAGTGCTGTAAGTCTTGGATGAG
>NW_010157248.1:7386-10721 GCF_000695765.1 Mesitornis unicolor
GTGTCTTGCTATCTTGACACTATATTGGTTCAACAAAATGTCTATCCCCTTTTAAAAGCTTAATTGACTACTTGAATGTGAATTTTTGTATCAAGCCACTTACTGGGTCTGTCAAAAAAATCTGTAAGTCAACACTTAGCAGTGGCTGCATGTCTGCTATCACCTGTCCTGTGCAGGTTGCTATAGGCTCACTCCAACACGTAGGCCTGCTGCATGTCCATCAGAAATCTGCAAGCAGCTGTTTGTCCTTCTCCTAAACACTGTCCCTAGCTATTCAGCTGCAGATCACTCTCTTGAAGCACAGTAATTCAATAAAAATATAATGGCTCCATCTTAGCTACATAGCTTATTAGCTACATGCATATTCTATACAGAGACTTTTAAAAAACACATTATTTACCTAATAGGCTGTAATGACTCCTTCAGTGCCTTTATAGTAGGCTATATAATTTCTTCTGACTTCATGGATCATTGACATGATAGATGTATTCTTTCATTCTCCTGCAGGCACATAACTTCCATTATCATTAATGAGACTTACAAACACATACTGAGAAGAGAACATACCCCTTATTGGTATTTGTTACCCAAAGCACCACATTTGAATTAACCTTTCTGCTGTGAAGCAGCCAAGGACAGATACTAACAATCAGATTGTTCTATGATATCCGCTATCCATTGTGTATTTAGTTGGTTATTTATTATCACCATCTTACTTGAAAAAATGAATAGTGAAAGAATCATTAGAACACAGGGCAATTAATTTCTAATTCCATGTCTAGAACCAAACTGCTGTGTGACTTTCAACAAGTTGAAACCTCTTTATTATTTGCATAACAAGGATAATGCTACTTACCATGTCTCCCTCGAAGGAGCCTTCTGATGCTTAATTAATGTATGTTTGCAAACCTCTATTAGATCGTTAAACATAAGGCAGTGTCTATGTGGTAAAAGAGCTCTGTCTACCCCTTACAGGCATTTTCATAATATAAATTAAGGAAGAAATTATGATTAAATAAAACATTGTTGCCTGCATTAACACTTCTAATAACATAAACAAAAAGTGAGTTGTTGAAGAAGTTTGCCATTTATATATCAGGAATAAATGTAGGATGCTAAGCAATGGTTTACCTTTGACATAGAAGAGGTCAAATGGTTTTGTCAATGAAATAATAAAATTTTCAATGTATTCATTAATTTGATTAAAATGAAAAACAGTTAATGGAGCTCTTTTAGCACTTCTAGTTCTCAAAACATAAATTTGAAGCTTGGCTTTGTTGACATTAAAAAAAAAAAGAAACGTGCTTGCAATGTTAAACATTCATGAAACTAGCGCTAATGTTAAAGTGATGTAAATGTGATATTAAAAACCACAATTAGAGATCCTAAATAGATTATGAGGCACAGAACTGCACATAGCTCACAAGAAAATGTGAGCTTGTGATGGAATAACTTGGATGAATTAGGAATGTAAATGGAGCTTTTGTCCTGAAGTTGTTTTCTCAAATACATAACTATTATTATTTATTTTCTTTCTACCAGACCAGAGTCTGTTAGTACCATAACAACTTGTTAGACATGTTATTTTATTAGAATGATGATTTGATTCTGCCAATAAAACATGTTAAACTTTCTTGTTGTTTATATCTGATGTCCAAGTGTACCTTCAAAAGGTAAATGAGAGGTTGATGAGGCTCGTGGAAATTTAAAATTGTTATTTTGTCAAATTTGGGAGAAGTTACTGCTCTTCTCATTTGAAGTATAAATAAATCAGATAAATTCTCTCTTTTACATTGTAAAGTAGGCTGTGTCTTTAATTTCTTTTTGTTAGTAAGATGTAAACAAGAGTAGGGAGTAGAACATTTAGAGTCAAAAATAACGCGTCATGGTTCTAATATTACCCCATTTCTCTTTACATATATTAAATCTTGGTATTCTGTGTCCAATTCTGGGCTCCCCAGTTTAAGAATGACAAGGAACTACTGGAGAGTCCAGTGCAGAGCCACTAAGATGATGAGGGGACTGGAGTATCTCCCATATGAAGAAAGGCTAAGTCTGTTTAGCCTGGAGAAGAAAAGACTGAGGACAGTTCTCATTGATGCTTATAAATAAATAAGAGTACTTATGCCATAAGAAAAATCAATCCAGGTTGCTTTTGCTGACTAGTAAGTACACATAGTCAGCTTGGGAAGTCAGGGAACTAGAAGACATATGGACTGATGTCACCCACTTGACTTCATGCTAGCCTCAGATTCAAACAGAACTTCTGAAATATTTTTCAAATATTTCTGTTTGAATCCAGCAGGTGCAAATATATTCACAACCAACTTTAAAATAAATAAATTCAGTAAAGTAAATTCACAGGCAATTGCAGAGGCCCAAATATATCACTAGTTTAATAACGCGACAACATACACCAAGGATGTTGATTCACGAAGAATACATATAAGTCAATAGGAAGAAGTGTCACTTTAACCTCAATATAAGCTTTGGAAAGAAAAGAGAGAGAAAGGCAAGGAAAAAACGCATGAAATTAGCTTCAGAGAATTGGAAGCTGAAAAGCAAGAGCGCGTTCTTGGGCAGAATTCATCATAGGATCTGCCAACCAGTTATGCACCCTCACTACCTTCAGGCTACTAGTTACCCTTCCACCGCCAGTTCATGCACAGATAAAGAATGTTCACAGTCTTATCTGAAGAGAGAAAAACCTTGTATTTTGTAAGATCTGACATTTATTTAAGATCCAAGAAGTTAAAATGCCAGTTTCCCCATCAGGGAAACAGGGAAACAGTACAATCGATTTTAAGGCATTCAGCATACATTCTTGTTTATGTTGAGTCTTTGCTAAGATACCTATTAAAATTACCTTGGTCTAAAAGTGATATTGCTAGGCATGTGTAAGACTCAAATGAATTGGTATTTAATTGGTTGAGACAGCCTGACGCCCATGCTATTTTACTGAAAGAATGAAAGATAAAATGTCATTACCACTGCAGATCCGTCTCCCAAGAAACGAACATGACTAATACAAAAGCTTTTCAGCCCTGCATCAAAGTGTCAGTGACACACAGAATAATCCATAAGTGTTGTGTGTCTATGACCAGACTGAAAAGTTTGCTCATTTATAATGAAGTACTCATCAAATGAGCATCCATTTTATACCCACATTCAGAATAAAAAAAACAGAGTGACTGATACTGTGGGAATGTGTAGTAACATAGATGGATTTCCTTGATTAATGGGAGTAGCTGCATTGCCTCACCTATTCTCCGAGCATAACACTCACCACCTAGGGAGGGGAACTGGGAAAAGGAAAGGAGTCCCATGGGTTGAAA